>NW_015389144.1:25802-29436 GCF_001527695.2 Protobothrops mucrosquamatus | reverse complement strand
CATGTATGTCCAGAATCTAGGGCACTATCCGTACATCTTTGCAGACAATCGTTCTGGAGGATTTCAGACCCTATTCAGAAACCCTGTTGCCTAAAACCCCCCTTGAGACTTCTTAGAAACCTTTAAGTCTCTTTTCAAGTGAGCAATTGATGATTGCCTCTGCTTGACTACATGTCATGAATTGCAAGTTGACAAAGCTCGTGTTTTAATCATGAGCACTTAAAGAAGTGTTTCCCCCCCCCATTGTTTCTGTTTTTGTTTTGTACAAAGCATCAAGTCACAGCGTCTGTAGGTATTGTGAGTACAAAACACTCCACAGTACTATAAATCACTCAGAAAGCAGCACCGAAAGGGGAAGGACACGGGTCACTTAATTCAGCCAATATTTTTACAGTTTAGACATTGAGGGTGTTGGGGGAGGGTTGTGAGGAAGATAAGAGAGAGAGAGAGAGAGAGAACTATAACAAATGGGAGCATCACAATCCAACACCCTTGCCATTAGTAAACATTTTGTCATTGACTCCACAAGCTTGCTATGAATCAGGCTACACTAGTTGATAGCAATTACTCGCCCTCCTTTTTGAAAACACAAGGATAGAATTCAAATTGGAAATTGCTGAAGACTGTGTTATCTTGTCACACAACTTCAGAATTATAGGCCCTGTAAGCACATCATACTTATTGAGGGCGCTCAATTCACCCATTTTCTGGGTTTGTAAACAAGCAAATTAAACATGTGGCTAAACCACACACATCTAACCAAGCTTAATTCATGTAATCCTCAACTTATGACTTAGAAATCTCTTAAAGTTATGATGGATGAGAGGGCTGTAAAGCACCATGGAGCGGTATATACTGTAAGTCTAAGTGCTCTTGCTATTTGATGATGGCAATTAAAATAAAAAATAGAAGCTGTTACAGGGCACTTGCTGGTGATTTATGATACTAAACCTGGAAATATCTTATGCAAGGGATCATAGAATCTAAGTTGGAAGATTTGATTTAGGCTATCTTAGGCCACTCCATGTTAAGTTCAAGAATTTGGTTTACTCTCCAATAGATGCTGTTCTCCTTGACCGCATCCCACAAAAGGTAGCCTACCATCTCCCTCAGTCCTTGATTTTGTTGTCAAACTGTTCACTTCATTTCTAGGTGCTGTCAGTCCATGATTTTTACTCATGAAATACAGCTGTCATAAGTGAAATGTAGAAGAAAGGAAATTGCCATCTGATGATAAAGCAGCAATAACTGAGCATCAGCTGGGAAGCATGTTTAAAGACTGAAACTGGGACTGAAGATGCTTTGGCCCTCCAGATGTTATTAAACAATTGCTTGCAAGAACCCAACCAGAACAGCAAATGTTGACATATGTTGAGCTCTTTTGTTTAACAACGTTGGAGTGGCTAGCATATCTCCATTCTTGGATTGGAAGATGGATTCCCTTAATGCTTGGCTGAGTGCTGGAAATTGAGCAGAGGAGGAAAGCATGTTTTCAACTTCCTTGTCTCCTTCTGAAATATGAGCAACTTGCTAAGCTAAGAACTCATCCTAAAACTTCTTGCAGAGAACCCCGATTCTGCACTGCAGATGATTGAACCAGTTCACAAAAAGGCTAAATATTAGCTTCGACTCCATGAGCCATTTTGCACAACGCAAGTGATATGATTCTCCTTGTCAAATAGAAGCTAACAAAATCCCGCCTGACTTGAATTTTTGTTTTTGTTTTTTGTCAAGACGGAGCCTCAACCGGCATTTCCAATAACTGGAAGAGTATGGGAATAGCACTTTCTGACCACAGAACCTAGCAGAAAGGCCACGGAGCAAAGCAGAGCAGCCCTTTCGTTTTAAAATAAGAGAATGTCTTGCTTTCCAGAGCAGCTCCCAAGATCTTCGTTGAATCTTCACGGAAGCAAAGAACCTCTTTAGATTCTCACAGGCTCAAAGTTGACTCAGCCTTCCATGCTTCTGAGGTCGGTAAAATGAGGACCCAGTTTGTTGGGGGGCGAGAGGCTGACTCTGTAAACCGCTCCGAGAGGGCTACCATGTTTCCCTGAAAATAAGACCCACCCCAAAAATAAGCCCTAGCCTGATTTTTTGGGGGGTGGGCCTAATATAAGCCCTATCCCTAAAATAAGCCCAGGGGTGGGCGTGGCCAGCACAAGCAGTGGCAAGTGCATAGGGACCGACGGTGTCAGGTAGAAGCCGCAGCCCGCCGGCCCCTTGGATCACTACAGGTAAGTCCAGCACGGAGACAGAGGCAGGTGATCCGGGCGTGCCACACACTTTTCGCCCAGAGGGAGATGGAACCTTTGTCTGCTTGCAAATGGGGTGGTTGGAAACGGAGTGAATGCCTCGGTTTCTAACCGCCCCATTTGCAAGCAGACAAAGGTTCCAGTCTCCCTTTGGGCGAAAAGTGTTTGGGTGCCTATGGGGCGCTTGGGGCAGCTCCACCCCTCCCCCACCTGCCTCTCCTTGTGGCAATAGCATGGTGTGACAGCCTACACAGCCTCCGGCCACGAGCAGTCACAGAAGTGGGCCAGCGGCCCTGCTGGACAGGGTCGTTGGTGCCATTACCGTGAGGCGAGGCAGGTGTTGGGGGAAAAAGTAAGACATCTCCTGAAAATAAGACCTGCTGCAAATAAAAGACCAGGTCTTATTTTCAGGAAAACACGGTCTAAAGACACAGTGGAGCAGCAGATTAGTCTAAGTGCTACTGCTTTCGTGATTACTATTGCTAAATAATAGTTATTTACATTTAGGGTAGCTTTCCTTTCCCATTTATCTTCTCACCTGAAAAAATAGAATAAAATATTTCTCACTTTGTTCTTTTAATTGCATAAACCTACTCCTCTCCCCTCTCCTTTTTACCATTTCAGGATCTAACACTAGATGAGAAGGCAAAGCAAAAGAGAGGTGAGCATAGTTAAAGACTTCTGGAAATCAAGGGAGACATTTGATCTGAAAGATGCTAGCCTCCACATCTCAAATTTATTGGCTGGTTCAAGGAAAAAAAAAAACGTTTCAGCAAACCACAAGGGGAAAGAGAGAAAAACCTGAAAAGGGTATCCAATGTTAAGTTAAATTACCATAGGTTTGGTTAAATTATCAGTTGAAGGCGGCAGCTCTCTGAGTCTGTTGAAAGTAGTCTTGCCAATTAATCAGCTAATTGAAGGATGAAAAAAGATTTAGATACTTCTCAAAAGGATTGTCAAGGTTTTGTCATTCGCATAAGCCAAATGTCTTTACACAAAAGGATAATCCCAGGTTTCTGAGAGATATCAGCTCCACCATTTTGCCTCAGAGAGAGAGAGAGAGAGAGAGAGAGAGAGAGAGATTTGAACAGGATCTGCCTTCCTCTTTTTTGGGGGGAAAAAGGTTGTTTCAAAGAATTGCTGATTAATCTTGACTCTTGTGGACTTGGACGTAAATATTCCTGGGCATATACCTGACAATAAAATAAAATAATAAAATAAAATAAAATAAAATAAAATAAAACAAAATAAAATAAAATAAAATAAAATAAAATAAAATAAAATAAAATAAAATAAAATAAAATAATAAAATAAAAAAAAATAAAAAAAAAAAAAAAAAAAAAAAAAAAAAAAAAAAAAAAAAAAAAAAAAAAAAAAAAAAA
>NW_015389144.1:22562-24279 GCF_001527695.2 Protobothrops mucrosquamatus | reverse complement strand
GAAAAAAAAAAAAAAAAAAAAAGGAGAAGGAGAAGGAAACTGGGGGGGGGGTCTGCAGAGAGGGCACCAAACATCCTAGAAAACTCTTGCACTCAATTAATTCTGCGGGGTGCAATAAGGATGATATGAAAGAACTTGGATGTGAATGAACAGGCCGTTTAAGGGCAGGGAAAAGAGCCAAATGACCACCAAATTGCTTTCTGAGTAACTGGAGAATGGGCTGGTAGGCTTTCAATCTCATTTAGGTGACATCTCAAAAAAAAAACAGAACTTTTTTCCCTCAGCCATAGACTTTGTGAGAAAAATAATCAGCAGGGCCCAAACTTCCAGAAGGCCTAGTAGAAGAGATTGGGTACAGAATAGAAAATAGAATAATAGGGCTGAAAGGGAGCTTGGAGGTCTTCTAGTCCATCCCCCCCCCCTGTTCAGTCAGGAGACCCTATACGATTCCAGGCAAATGGCTGCCAGTCTCTTCTAAAAAGCCTGGAGGTTTTCAAGAAGAGATTGGACAGTCATTTGTCAGGAATGGAATAGGGCCGTGGTGGCGAACCTATGGCACGCGTGCCACAGGTGGCATGCAGAGCCCTCTCTGTGGGCATGTGCACCGTCGCCCCAGTCCTAGGCCTTCAGCTGGGTTTTATAAAACCTTTTCACTTTAGGCCTCTGCCACCGTGTGCAAAAAAAAAGGTTCAATCAATCAATCAATCAATCAATTTCAACTTCTCACGGGGGGGGGGAAGATCTCACAAAGTTGGAATTGATTGATTGAACTTTTTAGTCCCACCCAGTGTGCCGTTACCACTGCAGCCATGCCCACCTAATGGGCTACGCCCACCCAATTGGCCACACCAACCCAATGGGCCACACCAACCCAATGGGCCATGCCCACCCGGAACCCGACGATACATAAGTGGGTTTTGGGTTGCAGTTTGGGCACTCGGTCTCTAAAAGGTTTGCCATCACTGGAATAGGGGCTCATGCTTGAGCCAGGGGACTTGACTAGAAGACCTCCAAGGTCCCTTTCAACCATCTTATTCTATATTATATGTTGCATCAAGATAGATGGATGCAGCATATAACAAGTTGGATTGATGACATTAGCCAGTATTGCGGGCCCAATTGGCAAAAGAAAGCTCAGGATTGTATGGGTTGGAAACATGAGGAACAGGCCTCATCTTGCAGCAAATAGACAAAATGATGATGGTGATGATTATATTAACGATATCGCATCATCTCAAAGTGGAAGAGTTAAAACCAGAATTTTTCCTATTAGGTATAACAACGCAGAAGTATGACAAAGGCATACTCTATTTGATGCTACACATTCTAACGGCTTCCAGATTGGTTTATGTTCAAAATTGGAGGAATAAGGGAACTCCAACGGAAGAAGAAATCCTGTATAAAATTTTATCATGTGCAGAGATGGACAGGCTTACAATGGCTATGAAAGATAAGACAGAACTGGAATATTTCGAAATCTGGGACAAATTCTATCGCTGGTATGAATCAAGGAGAACTGCTCAGATCTTAAGCTAACGATAGGATTGAAACATACATATAATTGTACATATAATTGTATATATAATTGTATTGTGTAGAAGAATGAGGTTTATATAGAGGTTAAGGATGATGTATTACGTTTTTGTATCACGAGAAACAAATTGTTAGGAATATTTACTCTGGAATGTCACCTATGTCCATTTTTGTTTTAATTGTA
>NW_015389144.1:16915-21801 GCF_001527695.2 Protobothrops mucrosquamatus | reverse complement strand
CCTTTGATGCTCTCTCTGCAGCACTAATATGTGAAAGGGGTAGAAGTAAATTGTAATTTTGCCCACTTATCTTGTCCTTATCAATTTACTATTTTCTCCTTGGGAAGGATAATTATATTGTGGGGAAGGTGTTATTTGAGAACAAGCAAACTTACCTTGGGCCAGGGGTCTTCAAACGTGGCTCTTTTATGACTTGTGGACTTCAACTCCCAGAATTCCTCAGCCAGCATGCCTGGCTGAGGAATTCTGGGAGTTGAAGTCCACAATCATAAAAGGCCCAAGTTTGAAGACCCCTGCCTTGGGCAATATGTGATCTAAGACAATGACGCCACAAATGGTAAATCTAGTAGGAAGGGCAGGACAGACTTTCTAATCATTCATTCTTTTTGCTTCCTGGCCTTTTGACTAACATCAAGTGGATATCAAATCTCATTTCTTGCTGAAATAAAATGAAAAGACTGTAACGCATTAACCTTCTAAATATGGGAAAGAGTGAAAAGCAGAGTTGATTGATTGATACTGTGATTTGTTTCTCATTGACCTAAGAGCAGTCCGAATACAACCTTCATGGTCCTGAACCAAAGTTGATGACACAGCCCCTGGACTAGTGCCTTTCAGTCCCTTTTATTTGTAGACTTTCCACACATTATTATGGAAAACGATTCATTGTGAGTCCCAAAAGAGCTTTTCCAAATGGCCACTAGGCTTTCTTGGTTTTTCCTTGAAGATGTTTCACTTCTCATCCAAGAAGCTTCTTCAGTTCTTCTTCAGTGAGAACTGAAGTAGCTTCTTAGATGAGAAGCCGGTTGCCTTTTGGAAAAGCAGCTTTGGGAAAACCATGACCTGGATGATGGAGAATCTCCATAGAGATTCAATGTGAGGCATGTGACAGATGAACATTATGCTGTAACCTCCCAAAGGACCCCAAGCCCACTCCTACCAACTTGTATGAAGTGGCCCCACTCTTAGCTCTTAGCCAAGAAAAGCTTCCCCATTCTTACCATAGTATCTTGTAGGAACTCAACAATTTTAATAGCTTACCACATTAGGACATTTACAGTTTATAGAAATTCAACCTACACCAAGAAACCAAAGATTTATTTTAATGTCTCCTAAGTGCTTTTTCATAAGTTCTGAAGAAGCTTCTTGGGTGAGAAGCGAAATGTCTTCAAGGAAAAACAAAGAAAGTCCAGTTGCCTTTTGAAAAAGCACCTTTGAGACAACCATGACCTGGATGACTGAGAAACTCCATAGACAATTGAATGGGTGGCTTGCAGGTAGCTTTTGATCATTAGATGATTGGAAAAATTAAAAAAAAAGCTGGGTGGAAAAATTTCTCCACCCGTGAAAGAGTCCTGAGTCAATCAATCATAATAGAACTGGAAGGGACTTTGGAGGTCTTCTAGTAGTCCAACTCCCTCCTCAAGCAGGAGAGCCTATACCAGTGATGGCGAACCTTTTAGAGACCGAGTGCCCAAACTGCAACCCAAAACCCACTTATGTATCATCGGGTACCGGGTGGGCATGGCCCATTGGGTGGGCGTGGCCCATTGGGTGGGTGTGGCCCATTGGGTGGGCGTGGCCCATTGGATGGGCGTGGACCATTGGATGGGCGTGTCTACAGTGGTAACGGCAGACTGGGTGGGACTGAAAAGTTCAATCAATCAATTCTGCCTTTGCAAGATCTTTTTTTTCCCACAAGAAGTTGAAATTGATTGATTGATTGAACCTTTTTTTTTGTTTTTGCACACGGCGGCAGAGGCCGAAAGCGAAAAAGTTTTATAAAACCAGGATGAAAGCCTAGGACTGGGGCGATGGTGTGCATGCCCAAAGAGAGGGCTCTGTATGCCACCTGTGGCACGCGTGCCATAGGTTCGCCACCACGGCCCTATACCATTCCAAACGAGTAGCTGTCCAGTCTTTTCTTAAAAACCTCTGGTGATGAAGCACCCACAACTTCTGGAGGAAAGCCGTTCCACTGGTTAACTGTCCACACTGTTAGGAAGTTTCTCCTTAATTCCTGGTTGCTTTTCTCCTTGATTCACTCTTTGAGTGAAGCTGATGGCTGGACTGCAGGCAAGCCCTTAGTCAGAATCAAGTCAAAGGCTGGGCTTGAAAAGCTGACAATGAATTTCATTGCAAACAGCATTTCAAAGTGAATTTGGAAGCTCCTCCTGGGGCCAGAAAAAAGCCCAAACTGCTGAAGGATGCCAAAAGAACTTCAGTGCGGAAAACAGAAGCTCTCAGCCTAGAGGCATGCACTGGAGAAAGTAGTAGCAGGTAAGTTAGATTCTGCACAAGTGATTACCAAGGTCAAACTGCTGCAGTTGAACCTCAAAGTAAAATTCTGCAAGACAGATGGTCCTTTTAATCCAAGAGGAGATAGTTGCAAGGGGTACGTTGTAATGCTGTAAAAGCAAGAAAGAAATCCTGGCCCTAAAATTTCTTTAAGAAGAGCACCAGAAGGCAGGACAAGAAACAATGGATGGACACTAATCAAGCAGAGAAGCAACTTGGAATTAAGGAGAAACTTCCTAACAGTGAGAACAATTAACCAGTGGAGCAAATTGCCTCCAGAAGTTGTGGGTGCTCCAACACTGGAAGCTTTTGAGAAGAGACTGGACAAGCACTTGTCTGAAATGATATAGGGTTTCCTGCTTGGGGTTGGACTAGAAGACCTCCAAGGTCCCTTCCAACTCTGTTATTCTCTTAAACTCAGCCTGGTCTGTCCTTGGATAATTCACAACCAGCTATAACCAATTCCACCAGGTTGTTGGGCTGGGAGTAAATGCAGGAGAACCTATACCACCTCAGACAAGTGACTGTCTAGCCTCTTCTTAATAATCTCCAGTGATGGAGCGCCCACGATTTCTGGAGGCAAGCTGTTCCACTGGTTAATTGTTCTCACTGTCAGGAAGTTTCTCCTTAATTCCAGGTTGCTTCTCTCTTTGGTCAGTTTCCAACCATTGTTTCTTGTCCTGCCCTCTGGTGCTTTGGAAAATAATTTGATTCCCTCTTCTTTGTGGCAGCCCCTCAGATACTGGAATACTGCTATCATGTCACCCCTATTTCTTCTTTTCTTTAGACTAGCCAAGCCCAAGTCTTTTAGTCTCCAGGCCTTTGATCATTTTAGTTGCTCTTCTCTGAACTTTTTCCAAAGTCTCAACATCTTTTTTGCAGTATGGTGACCAAAACTGGTAGCAGTATTCCAGGTGTGGTGTTACTAGGGTTTTATAAAGTGGTACTAATACTTCACATGATCTCAATTCTATGTCTCTTTTTATATAACCCAGGAGCTCTTAGAGGAGAACAAGAGAGACAACAACTAAGGAACAAATAGACATTATTATTATTATTATTATTATTATTATTATTATTATTATTATTATTATTATTATTATTATTATTATTATTATTATTATTATTATTATTATTATTATTTTAAATTTGTGGCATCTCTGCGCTTCTTATAAAGTTTCCAATCCAGACAAGACAGAGATGAGAGAGAGAGATGAAAGAATACATTTCTAATGTAATTTTTGTATTGATTTCTCTGAGTATTTTTTAGCAGGCCTCTCTCATCGGAATAAGTTATTGTGCGTGGAATTCAACAACATAATAGCAAAGGAATGATGGATCGACAGTTCCTTTTTATAATATTTGCTTTGTGCCTCACCTACTGGTCCACTTGAGAAAATGATTGTGGGTGAGCTTCTGGGGAGTGTAATGCTGAGCAGGTTAATGGCTGTACTATTATTTTTTTTAAAAAAAAAATACACTTTCCTTTAGATAGAACATCATTAGTGCATGAAGCAAAGAGACAGAAACCTATTAACCTGTTCTTCTTTCTTTCTTAAGATTTTGAAAACATACACCGGATTACAATAAATACAGGCAAGAATTTCACCAAAGTGATGGTGGAGCACAGGGTACATATAAAGAAAAACTGGTTTCTACCAGGTCAGATAAGGTGGCCACATGCCTGGTTTTTTCCCCCAAATATTATCATGTAATGGGTGCTGGAGAAGACTCCTGCGAGTCCCCTGGACTGCAAGACATTCAAACTGGTCAGTCCTAGAAGAGATCAATCCCAACTGCTCTTTAGAAGGCCAGATCCTGAAGTTGAAACTCAAGTACTTTGGCCACCTAATGAGAAGGAAGGACTCACTGAAGAAGAGCCTAATGCTGGGAAAGATTGAGGGCAATAGAAGAAGGGGACGACAGAGAATGAGGTGGCTGGATGGAGTCACTGAAGCAGTAGACGTGAGCTTAAATGGACTCCAGAAGATGGTAGAGGACAGGAAGGCCTGGAGGAACATTGTCCATGGGGTCGCGATGGGTCAGACACGACTTCGCAACTAACAACAACAACAACAAATGAGAGCTAGGAAGAGTGATTTTTCCATGACAGCCCCTGCCCCCCCCTCTCTCTCCCTCTCTCTCAGTATGTGCCTATATCTTAAGTAATAATACAAGCTAAACCTTCTGCCTTGGGCAAGGAGTTGGACTAGAAAACCCACAAGGTCCCTTCTAGCCCTCTGATTCTAAATTGGGGTGATTGAAAACATTCTGGGCAGATAGAGAAGGAGGTTTTGCATTCTGTTAAACAGGATGGAGAATCTTGGAGTTGGAAGAAATTACAAGGATAGAATTATAGAATTACTGAATAACAGAGTTGGAAGAGACGTTATTTATTTATTTATTTATTTATTAATTGCATTTATATCCCGCCCTTCTCCTTACGGACTCAGGGCGGCTGACAATTGAATAAAATACTAACATATATACATATACTTAATTAAAATTTGATTAAAACGAAATATTTAAATATGTCCAATTTAAAAGTAATTAAAACCCCCTTTAAAATCCCTCAGGCCAGTCCCGCT
>NW_015389144.1:4881-13960 GCF_001527695.2 Protobothrops mucrosquamatus | reverse complement strand
CGTCGCCGTATCAGGCCGCTGTTGCATCCGGCCGCTACTCTCCTCCTGGCCGTTAGGCCCCAAAACGTCTGGAAACGTCTGGTCGGCGATTTTCCCAGCCGCCAGGCCCCAGGTCCTCCGGCAGCCAATACTCCCGGCCACCAGGCCCCGCGTCGCCAGGCCCCGCGCCGGCCGGCCGCCGACCCTCCCGGCCGCCAAGGAGGTTTTGGAGGTTTTCTAGTCCAATCCAGTGCTCAAGCAGGAGACCCTACAGTATACCATTCTGGGCAAATGGCTGTGCAGTCTCTTCTTGAAAATCTCCAGGGATGGAGTAGCCACAACTTCTGAAGGCAAACCATTCCACTGGTTCATCGTTCTCACCATTAGGAAATTTCTCCTTAGTTCTAGATTCGATCTCTCTTTAATGATCTTCCACCTCTTGCTTCTTTGTCCTACCTTCAGGTGCTTTGGAGAATAGGTTGGTCCCATCTTCTCCACTGTTTTTATTTTTGTTTTTGATTATACATACTGTACCACCATGAAATGAAGTGGATGACTGTACAGTATGCAGGGAAGCCAATTAAACCATCTCTGGGAGGTGGATGTCGGTTGTTAAGCGAACCACTTGGTTAAGCAAATCCAGCTTTCCCCATTGACTTTGCTTGTCAGAAGCCAACTGGGAAGTCACAAATGGTGATCCTGTGATTCCAGGATCCTGCAACTGTTATAAATACACACCAGCTACCAAGCACCCAAATGTTGTGTCAGAATCCAGTTATATTTCATTTCTATCTACCTACTCTGATATAAAACCAATTCTTACTCTCTTCTGGATTCTGTCATGCTACGGAAGGGGAGGAGGGTAAGCATGGGAGTTTTATGACTCTCTCTTCCTTAATTAACTACAAAGTGACCGGTTGTTGATTCTCTTCGAGAGGACTAACCATAAAAATGCGGACATCGCCTTTCATCGTACTCCCTCTGAAGTTCTCCCCTTTGCCGGAAGTGAGGGAAAAGGGGGGGGGGAATGCAACGCCTGGGATGTGGAAAAAGAGAAAATGAGTGATCGTGCTGACGGAGCGGACTGACGGATTGAATCGCCCGGGAAGAACTGTGGAGTGGGGGCTGCTTGGGAACACTTTAAAACATTGAATGGTGGGAGAGGATCCCCCAGATCCTGTCTAGCATGCCTGCAATCAGTTTCTCTTAATAAAGATTCCTGTTGGAAGAGACATTCCAAGAGTTCTGTTTTCTTAAGATGTAAATTGAGGTGGGTCCTTACATGTTGATCACGTGATGATGGGGATATGCTGTTGTGCTCATCAGTTCAAGGACCAATCAGTATTTGGTGTCTTTTCAGTGCTCTTATAATAATAATAATAATAATAATTTAATTTGTACCCCGCCCTTCTCCTCATAGGACTCAGGGCGGCTTGAACGGTCGCTAAACGAATAGTTGTAAGTCAAGGACTACTTGTACTGTGTGTTCGTATGATGGAGTTCCAGGAATAACCCCAAGAGCAACAGGTGGAAACTAATCAAGGAGAGAAGCAACCCAGAATTAAGGAGAAATTTCCTGACAGTCAGAACAATTAACCAGTGGAACGCCTTGCCTCCAGAAGTTGTGGGTGCTCCATCATTGGAGGTGTCCAAGAAGAGACTGGACAGATATTGCCATTCGGAATAACTCTGGCATTCTGTTAAAGTAGACTCAGAATTGGGAGCTATGCATTCAGTCAACTGCATTTTCTAAACTTTGCACCAAATATGCAAAGTATGGGAAGGTAGCTGAGTACCCAGGGACATGAGGGAGCAGGCCTTTTTGACCCCCTAACCCAATTATTCAGGCTTGTATGCCTCTGGGGTGATGGGAAATTACTAGCTGAACAGCTGTGGGTAAAAACATGAAATTTTAGATAATGCCTAAAACTCACTGGGGAGAAACCCCTTTCAAGGTACCTTCTAAATTAACCAAATGCAAATATTGTCTCTCGGCATTTATCTGTAATTAGAAAACTGTCTTCAAGAAAGAAAAGAGATACATATGAAATGTCAGAGACACCAATGATTTTTTTTTAAAAAAAAAAACACAGCATTTTTTGCAACAAAAAAAAAGGAAGCGCTGAATTTAAAGGGATGGGATGGGGTGGGAATAATATGGCAAATTACTTAAAATATTTAGGTAGGTAGGATATTTGTTGCAAAGTCATGCAGATGAAAATCTATTAATTCATCTTTAGATAAGTTCCTTGTATCCAGTTGTGTGCAAAAGAACAAGGAAATTAGAAAGTGAATTAAGGAGGGGGGAATTAAAGAGGTATTTGAAGGATGCAGCACTTTCACCCCAATGATCAAAGTAGTGTTCCTCTGTCAGGATGCAAACCCTGAATCTTTAAAATATCTATGGAGATTCTCAGTCATCCAGGTCCCAAAGGTGCTTTTTCAAAATGTAACTGGACTTTGTTTTTCCTTGAAGACTTTTTGATTCTCATCCAAGAAGCTTCTTCAGTTCTTCAACCCTCTGCTCAAGCAGGAGTCCCTAGGACAGTGGTGGCGAATCTGGAGGGATCAACCTGTTCACCTCTCCAGCTGGCACCAGGATCTGCAAGTTTTTGTTTCCAAGCTTTTGTTTTGCTTAAAGGAGGCCAACTAAGCACCAGGTGCCTTAAAACCTTTCCAAGCCAAATCTTTTGCCCACGTTTGGTATGGGCCCCAGACCTCAGGAAGGATACTCTTGAAGTTTTCAAAAGAAATTCCTGAGCTTTGATTGGTTACATTCAATGGGAGAGTTAACAGCCATCTTGCACTTGAAGCACAGAAGGCTAAAATCAAAGTTAGGGCAGGGAGGCTGATGTTAAATTCCAGTCTGGGACCCAGTTCTTCCTCTCAGGTCTCCTTCCACTAATAATGGCTGATAATTTTCCATCCAGTTGGAATCATGTCATAGAAGAAAAAAGTAATGACATTATCAGCAAGCTTCATAATGTCCTTGGGATAGGAGTGTGCCAAACATTCTATTCTGCAAAGATTAAATGATGTTGAATTCCAGATGGAAGTTCAGAGAGGGAAGCAGAACTTGGAAGGAAAAGGGGTTTAGGGAATTGGCTGTCTCTGTCTGTCTGTCTGTCTGTCTGTCTGTCTGTCTGTCTCTATAATCCATCCATCCATCCATCCATCCATCCATCCATCCATCTATCTATCTATTTATCATTTAGTTATTAAATTTATGTGGCCACCCATCCCATACACATGACTCTAGGTGGCTGACAGGACAGGATAACAACAGAAAAAAGCACAACTCATGATTCTAAACAGAAGTAACAAACAAAAATAGCAACTGAGAAAGATTTTTTTCTTGGGCTAAATATAATGTTTTGCCTTCCGGGTTTTTACAGGGGAGATTTTCTTAGATCCCATAAGTGGAACATGTTTGCCCACATGGAAACGGCCCAGTGATTTTATTGTAGTATCTAATCTTACCTCTGCACCATCAGCGCCCTGGAAGATTGGGCAACTTTTATATGGCTTCTTTCAGATTTCACATCTTCTACCATTTGGCTTGTAGCAAAATATTACACAGCAGCCATGAAAACAGGGCACCCACTGGTAGAAGGTTCCCCATAGTTATAACTCAGTTAACTGACTACTTTGATGTTTTATTAAATGTTTTGCTTTCTGGAATTGTATTCTGCAGTATTCTCTGTTTCTAGGCTATATAAAGGATATGTCTGCCTATATAGGTGTATGTGTGTGTGTTTATGTGTGTGTGTACATACAAACACTGACATGACTGTGGAAAGAAATAATTATTTTTCTTATTCTTCTACCAAAATATTAATACCACATTGAGTCATTCTGAGGATGAATATGAAATTAATATAATTTGCATTATATGCTGAGATTTATTTATTTATTTACTGCTTTCTATACATTTTATGTTGCTCAATTATTATTTATTTATTATTATTATTAAATTTGTTTGTTAAATTGGCTTCAGTCAACTTACAAATCTAAAACGTTAAAATATTTCAAAATAAAAAACATAAAAAACATACATTTATGTCTCTCCGTATTACATAGACGTAATAAAAATTATATAATATAAAAAATAAAAACCACATATTAAAATCAGAACAGAAATATACTGCATATTCAATTGCTATTATTTAAGAAGGATCTCCCAGAATGTTCTTCTCCCTTCTTAATAAAAATTAGGATTGAGGCAAAAAACAGACATCCAAAAGTAGTTTTAATAATTACAAAAAGCAAAAATATCCGCGTACCTGAAGGATCATTCTCAGGAAAAATTTATCTCAACATGGAGAAGATGGATAGATTATATTCAGAGGAAGTATGAACTGAAAAATTATTATGTTGCTTTTGATTAAAAACTTAGAAAAAATTAGGTATATTATATATTGATATAACTTAAAAAAAAATTTTTTTCTTGTTGTAATTTAATGTTATTTTAGAGTCACAGTAATTTTGTACTAGTGTGTAGTAATAATGAGTAGTTTTGATTAGTATTGGATGATTGTGCATTTATTTCCTAGATTAGCTTTGGGAAGTCCTGGGGGGAGAGGGGGGAAAGGGCTAGGTTGGTATCATAGATTTATATGCATATATATGTATGATTTTCTAAGGAGGTGCCCGGTGATACCCCAACTGCACTGACGGGATGCTTGAGGGAGAAAGGGAAGTAGGAAAGAGGGAGGAAGGAGGAGTGGTGGTAAGATAAGGAGGAGGAAGGTGTAGGTAAGTGAGAGGGGGGTGCGGGAGGGGGACACCGGACACGTCCGTGAATGTACTGATTGGTGTTGATTTTTTTCTGGTTGATATTGTGATAAAAGATTTATGTTTTTGTTTCTCAATGAAAAATCAATAAACATTTATTTAAAAAAATAAAATAAAATAATTACAAAAAGTTGGTCTCGTCATGACATTGCAGTGCAAGAACTATCCTTTCAAACTTGCTGGAGTTAAAAGCTGGAGTTGCCATTGCGACATAGTGGTGCACATTGCATCACCTGATGTGGTGGAATGCAGCCTGGATTCCCACAATGGGACGTTCACAAGTCTTAAAGTTGCCAAGTTTGGAGAGTCCTGGTCTAGAACAACTGTATGGTGGACACAGATGCCATTCACAATGTATGTTCTATTTTTATGAAGAGAAGGAAGGGATGTAGGTTTAAGCAGTTTCAGCCAGCAAGTGTGCATCAATTCACGGACCGTTGTCAATGTTCAGTGATTGGTCAAAAAGGTCAAGCACGGATGGGCTGGCGTTTCTCTGCACTCCAGGTTTTCCAACATGGGAATGTGCTCTTCATCTCCTGATGTCCAAATAAATTGGAAAAGAGAATAATCCAATTCACAGTCTGAAATAATAATATAAACCAACCTCATCATGCAGATGGGAAGAACCAAAGGTCAAAAGTTGACTCAGGCTTGATTTAATATACAGGGATCAATAGCTCCATGAATTACTAACCAACTCTATTCATCCATGGCATACCTATTAAGGATGAACTGAAAGGCAGAAAGAAATATATGTGAGTATTCTTCTTTTTTTGCGGGGATGTAGAGATGAATATTACTTGTTCATGGTGAACGCATATCTTAGAGATTGCTGTTCCAAGTGCTGATCTATAATGAATGGCAAGACAGCAAGCAGCAAAGTAATATGATCTACTACATTTTGCTGATTTAACTCCGATAGAGTTTTTGTTTATCTAATTATTAAATAATTTGCAATCATAATGAAAGCCATGGAAAATCTAAGGGGTGAGTTTGGATAAGACGAAAGGAGGATTCCTTCTTCTTCAACTGTCTGTGGAGATTCTCAGCCATCCAAGTCATGTTTGTCCCAAAGGTGCTTTTTCATAATGTAACTGGACTTTGTTTTTCCTTGAAGACGTTTCGCTTCTCACCCCAAAAGCTTCTTCAGTTCTACATTATGGATGCTTCTTGGATGCTTCTGATTCTTGGTTGAGAAGCGAAACGTCTTCAAGGAAAAACACAGAAAGTCCAGTTGCCTTTTATTTATTTATTTATTTATTTATTTATTTATTTATTTATTTATTTATTTATTTATTTATTTATTGAATTTATATACCGCCCTATCTCCCTTACGGGACTCAGGGCGGTGAACAGGCGATAATAAAAACCACAATAAATATACACAAATTTCTGTCTAAAATCAAATTAAATAACAGGCCTGCTCTAAAAATACCCCACAAGCAACATCGAGGTGACCACGCCCACCTTGGCCACACCCACCCAGTCTGCCATGACCACCACAGCCACACTCACCCAGTGGGCCATGCCCACCTGGCACCAGGCAATAAATAAGTGGGTTTTGGATTGCAGTTTGGGCACTCGGTCTCTAAAAGGTTCACCATCACTGCCATAGACAGATGATCCTCAGCCTGATGGCAGCCTGATGGGTTGGAAGGATTGTAGATTTACCTCCAGAAGTTGTGGGTGGTCCATCACTGGAGGTTTTCAAGAAGACATTGGACAACCATTTGTCCAGAATAGTATAGGGTTTCTTGCTCGAGTAGGGAGTAGAAGTAGAAGAATTCCAAGGTCTCTTCTAACCCTGTTATTCTGTGTTCTAGACCAGGAGTCTCCAAACATGGCAACTTTAAGACTTGTGAACTTCAACTCCCAGAATTCCCCAGCCAGCCAGTTGTCTGCTAGCCCCTTTTCAGAAATTTCCCCACGCTGGCTGGGGAGCTCTGTTGAGTTGAAGTCCACAAGTCTTAAAGGTGCCAGGTTGAGAGAACCCTGGTTTAGACAATGAAGTCTCTAGCCAAGACAGTGGAAGTTGAAGTCCAGAATATCTGGAAGGCATTCACTTGAAAAAGAATAAACCTTTCCTATTTAATTCTGCTGGTGAAAATATATATAAGTATATATCCTTTGGGATTTATGGAACGCAGGAAGCAATATTATGGTGTAAGACAGGGCAATCCCACAGACCCTCTCGTCCAACTTTTAATGCTACCACGCTCCTTCCTCTTCTTGGAAAGGCATTTCAGAAGCAAATTCTTTTCCATCAAATTGAATGAATTGGTGGCAGAGGGGGAGGAAAATGGAGAATGTTTGTCTGTTCAGTGTGAAAAATATAAGTTGTACATTTTGACAGCAGCAATGCTGCCCTTGCTTGTTTTTGATGCAAACTAATTTGGCTATAGGTGAAAAGGCTTTTGATGTTGGGGCTTATCTAGTCTTTGCCCTGAATGCACTCGTCATTCCCTCCAATTGCTGGGAGGCTCCATTGTGTTATTTAATCTGGTATTCCAAATGGGAAATGTCATCTAGACCGACATGGAAAATGTAACTGCCAAAGAGCCTTAGGGGTTCTGTTTTAAGCTTCCAGTCGGTAAAAAATGTGGAATGGATTTGTTTGCCTTTCAAGCCAGGCTTTTAGTAACTGGCTTATTTTAGGTTAGTCCCCCATCTCCATGTGATGGTGCATTTTCCAACCTGCTCTGGCTTTCCAGTTTTCAAAGGAGGAAGGAACATCGTGCCAGATATCCGAGGCACTTCGAGTATGGTTGACCTTGCAAGAATTTCAGATTCAGACAAAAACGCATGAAGAACAGTTGCAGGAATTAGGTACGTTCGGTCTAGAGAAAAGAAGGATTAGGGGGGGAACATGATAGCAGTGTTTGAGTGGCTGCCACAAAAAAGAGGGGGTCAACTTATTTTCCAAAGCACCAGAATGCAAGACGAGAAACAATGGATGGAAGCGAATCAAGGAGAGAAGCAACCTGGAACCAAGGATAAACTTCCTAAAAGGGAGGACAATCAACCAGTGGAACAGCTTGCCTTCAGACATTGTGGGTGCCCCATCACTGGAGGCTTTCAAGAAGAGACTGGACAGCCACTTGTCTGAAATGGTATAGGGTCCCCTGCTTGAGCAGGGGGTTGGAGTTGAAGACCTCCAAGGTCCCTTCTAGCTCTATTCTGGTTGATTGATTGATTGATTGATTGATTGATTGATTGATTGATTGATTGATTGTCTGGAGATGATGGTTGATGAGAAATGTTGTCCAGGAACATCTGGAATGCAAGGAAGGCTGATATAAATAGACAAATAGATTCCACTCTTCTCCTTTCTTGTGCCTTTTATTTGTCTTGCTTGAAGAAACAGATAGGATAACCCTATGTTTGTTTTCTGGGTGGTCCCCTCAGTAGCTACATCAGAGGCGAAAGGTGCTAAACTCTAAGCAATACTAAAAACTGCCACATTCATCATCTGGGCCTCCAGAAAAGGGGTGAAAAATCCAGAGAGAAATCCTCAGCCTGATGTCTTTCAGATGGGTTGGAAGGATGGTAGTCGCTGAATCTCTTACCAAGTCAGTGGAAGTTCAAGTCCAAAACATCTGAAAGGATTCACTTGGAGAAGAGTAAGCACTAGCTATTTGCTTGTGCTGGAGAAAATATTATACCCCATGAGATGAATAGAACATAAGCACCCAGAGAAACTATAAACTGATGGAGGGGGATGCTATGATGAAAGGCAGGGCAATGCTCTATTGTCCACCTTCTAATACGTCCAGGAGATGCTCCATCAGAGGCCTTGCCAAGAACCGAATTCATGTGACTTTAGGCTCAATTGGAAAAGAATTGAAGAAAGAACAGGATGAATGCCTTAGAAATTTGCCTCCATTGGCGATCAGTTCCAAAGTTTATTTCTGAGTTGGGTTTGGCCAGCATTCTCCACAATCACTTTCCTAGCCTTTGTAGAGCCCATTCTATCTGCAGCCCGTGTTACCCAATGGGGGAAAAAAACCAGTCTACTTTTCTTCGGATATTGTAATTGGCCTCATTAGTAGCCTATTATTGCCTCCACTCTCTTATTGGCTGGATTATCCTGACTTATTCTGCAGGGGGAAAAAAGCTTGGAGAATTAAGAAGAGATGCTATGGGCGAAAAAGAGCAAATAAGCCGAACCCTGGGATTCCTATGAAAGCTTTAATCTATTTTCATTCAGGAGCAGACAGTTCTTTCTTGAGGCATTGGTTTCTGCAAGGCTGCTGTATGATTTATTAGCTCAGCGCACACTTTTAATGTAATTTTCTTCCATGGTATT
>NW_015389144.1:0-4859 GCF_001527695.2 Protobothrops mucrosquamatus | reverse complement strand
TCTCTCTCTCTCTCAAGGAATCTCAGAAGGCAAATGCAACAACTTTATTTTAAAGTTTGTTTTGTTTTATTGTAAAGAAGCAAAGCAGGAACAGAAGGGGAAGCATGTAACAGATGGTGAAAGCCATCCTGTAAAACTGGTCCTGGGAATATTTGCTTAATTTCCAGTGCCTCTCTAAGCACGAGCCAAAATGCTGGTGTCTACATCAGAAGCGTTAAATGCGAGGAAGTAAGAAATGAAATCATTTTCAGGGGCCACCCACAAGAACCTCCACGCTCCAAATAGAGTAGATGTTCTTTGGGTTTGATCTATCATAAAGAAAAGTGAGGAAGCTGGACAGGTGCCAGATGTTTTTAATTATAATACTTCCAACAGGAACAAAAGTCAAAACTTTCCTGACCATCAAATTTCTGACGTAACTTTCCTTGCTTTAACATTTGGGTGAAAGATGGTTGAGAAGAGGATAATCATTCAGAGGGTGTACAAAACTTTAATCTGGATTATCCAGAACAGTGGATACTGGAAAACTGAATGCTGGATTGCAGGAAAGCCACATTCAACAAGCTTAGAGAAGTACTAGGACAGTGATGGCGAAACTTTTAGAGACCCAGTGCCCAAACTGCAAACCAAAACCCACTTATTTATCACCGGGTGCCGGGTGGGTGTGGCTGCAATGATCATGGCAGACTGGGGGGGTAGGGCCAGGGCAGCAGGGGCCAGTCCCTCGCCATCTCCGGGGCATGACACACGTGCCCACAGAGAGGGCTCTGAGTGCCACCTCTGGCACACGTGCCATAGGTTCGCCACCACTGTACTAGGAGGAATCCCGTGTGAGCAAAACTTCAGTTCCGTGGAAGGTTGGAAATTTCTCACAAATGAGATAGCAGGTGCATGTTGGCTGGGAAATTCTGGGAGTTATCAGCTTTTATTTTGTCATGAGTCCAAACAAAAGTTGCACCATTTTTCGCCCATCACACTTAACCAGCTAACAACTTCTATATAGCAAAATGTCTCCAGTTTGAGGATATGTTTCTCTGACATGATTATTTCAGCTAAAAATAAAATGTCTCTCCTTAAGCAAACATCACCAGTGATTTGAAGATTTTTTAGACTCGCCACCCAAACTCTTTCATTTTTACAATGGACCAATGACTATATAGAGTACAGATATACAATATAAAATTGCTGATGCAGCAGTTACTAGAAATGATCACTAGAGGAGCTTGAGATACAATGTAAAGGTTCAATACATCTCAGCAGTAAGTGATAAGAGTTAGAAGCAGATGGAGAGAAGAGGGCAACTCGATAAATCCTTGGATAATTTCTTCCCGTTCATTCCTCAGCCAAACTAAAGTAAGATCATTGCAAGGAGTCAGTTCTAGGGTCTGAAGAGCACTAACAAAAAGAGCAAATTCTTGTGAAGTGGAATATCAAAACCAGAAATAATGGCAGCCGCCAGATGGTTTGATTGCTTCATGCCATAAAGTTCAAACACAATTCCACTAAAATAAATAACGGAAAGTGAAGATTGAAAGTGTGTGACTTTTCACCATTCTCACCTCTTTGACATAAGCACTTCTTTTTACATGAAGAATTATCTTAATGAAAACAGAAGCTTTCACTATTCTCAGTCAAATTAAATCAACCCCTTCTAACGGAACAACATTAAAAGGACTATTGTCAAAGGAAGGGGAGAGTCTTCTATGACCTAAAACTGCTTATCTTTCTGCAATTAAAAGAGACTCTTCAAAAGAAACAAAAGTAATATGTTGTAAAGTATGTGTGTGTGTGGGGGGGTAGAATACAATCTGCATGGTTTTCCAATTCTTTGTGTTTTCAAACAGGAATATGGGTTGGTTGGAAGATAGGTATTGCTTTAGATCTGCTGTTGTCAACCTTTTTGTTTACAAAGATGACGCTGTTCAAATTCTTGAAGACCATTACATTAGCCAAGGCTGGCAATATGGCATTTAGAAGTAGCATGGCAGACATGTCCCTCCATCCAAATAATGCCCTTGGGCATGCCCAGATTAAATAAAAAATAGTTTACATTTTAAAATTAAAATGTCTCAAATATCAGAAAATTAGCAACTCTCATGAAATGTTAGATTTTTCTCATTAGTTTTTGTGAGATCTGGCATCAACAAGAATTTTGTAAGTGAAGATATATTGACTTGATATTATAAGCTGTCTCTGAAGTATTGACTAAATACTATTGGAAGGTCCTAGTCCCTTACTTGAACTTGAGAGACCATATCAATCTAATCAGATAACCCAAGTAGAGACTTCTGGATCAAGCGGCACTTTATTTGATCAAATTAAGCAGCTGGGTGGCCAACGATCTGGAACGCTGGCAGAGTTACGTCCAGAAGTGCCACACATTAGAAAGTTGGTAGCATTGCTTTATACACTTTGTTAGCCAATGAAAATCAGACAACAGAGCCATTACATCATAAGGAAGACATCAATCATTCCTGTACACTCCCTTATTCCCTCCTTCAGTATATCGCATCCATGTACATGTTTCCCTCACTTGCATGAAATTTCTCTGATGCAAAAGCTGATTACAAAAAGCAAGAAAGCAACAGTTAGACTAAACAATTTCCTGTTGTTCCAGAACCCTTCATTATTTTATATATTTATTTCATTGATTCACTGATTGATTTCTATGGCTTCTATCAATCAGAAGAGAGCTGGAAGGGACGTTGGAGGTCTTCTAGTCCAACTCCCTGCTCAAGCAGAACCTACACCGTTTCAGACAAGTGGCTGTCCAGTCTCTTCTTAAAAACTTCCAGTGATGGAGCACCCACAACTTCTGAAGGCAAGCTATTCCACTGGTTAACTGTTCTCACTGAAGAAGTTTCTTCTTAATTTCAGGTTTTTTCTCTTCTTGATTAGCTTCCATAGGTTTTTTTTCTCTCCACTCTTCTAGGCTGTTCGCTGCCAGACTGTTCTACCTGATGCAGAATGGGAAGGATCAGCATTCTGCAGCAAATAAACTTTAAAGAAAGTGCCGTGATTCCGTGCCAGCCTGTGTTCCCAACAGCTGAGTCTGGAGAATCTGAGGAGGAGGTGGAGGAGGCATTTGAAGGGCCATCAGGGTCAGAGGGAGGCTCGGATGAATTACAAGACTCATGGTTTGATGAAGAGCCTGGGCCCTCCAGTCATGTTCCTGATGAAGCTCAGCTGTGTGGGGAGAATGAGTCAGACTTGGAGGATTCACACCTGATGGACATGATGATTGATGCTCATAGATGCCGGCAATTAGCGAGAGCAGATCAGCAGCAGTCAATATGACAACTCCAGGGGAGGAGGAGAAGGCACTGAGAGGCAATGCCTTGGGACTGCTGTATAAAAAGGGAAGGTGTGGGCAGTGCTGGTTGCTGAAGGCAACCATTGCAAAGTACTTCATGGGATCATGTTCTGTTAGTATTGCCGGTGACTACTTTTCTGTTTGCATCGTGTTTCGTGTGGACAATTTCCTCCATTTGGATTGTGTTTTGCTGCTTTTTTTTCTGGACTATTTGGCAGGTTTGTTACCCATATTAAAAGGGGTTTGTTTTGTTTTGAGTCTCCAGCCTATTTTCTCAATAGGGGTTTGGTCCTTGTGCCTTTAACAAGGATGGCCATAGGCTGGGATAGAACAGAAAGTTTAAAAATGTGGCAGAGAAAATCCTCTACCTCATGTGAGAGTAGGGGTTTTCATCTCCACTCCCTTTGGCTGTTCGCTGCCAGACTGTCTGGCAGCAAAAAGCCAAAGAGGGAGGAGGAAAAAAAAAAACGGGTCTCACGTAAGGTGGAGGATTTTCACTGTCAGGAGCAGGGAAAAACCCTGGGGTTTTTTTTGTTTTGTTTTTTTGAGACACCAGATTAGCGTGCATTCACGTGCATTCAACCTCCTTACTTGCTGTGAAGCCAGATTGCAGCAAGGAAGGGATTGGAGGCATGTGAATGCATGCTAGTCTAGCCATTTCTGGGCCGGTTCTCCAAACTCAAAATAAATTAGGTACCTGTTCTACCGAACTGGTGCCAACCGGCTGAATCCCACCACTGCATATATTTCAAGGTTGCCAAAATTAGGAAACATTGCAGTAGCTTGTCAGAAGGTGAGACAAGAATCTACCCAGACAATGCCTAGGGTAGGGAAGACTGGAAAAGGCCCATGGTGGAACAACTTTAGCTGAGTTGAGATCTGGAGTGAACGCCTTGTCTGAACATAGCTAGTGCAGCACCATAGCTGTCAGCTAAGTGGTAGTGTTCTTTATCGCTTAATGTAATGCACTGTGAGAATATCCTTGGGTGCAGGTGGAAGAGCCGTAGTCTAGATAATGGTCAGAGATATCTACTTTCTTTTTTTTTTTTTTTTCAAATATAAATTTTTATTATTTTCATCATAAAAAAAAAGCACATCACAAATACATCACAATGTAAAAACCCTACCCCCCCCACCCCCCCGGACTTCCCAAACCAAATGCCAGGCTAATATTCAAATATAGGTAAACAAATATTAATATCTCTAACTCCACAAACTCTGTTTATAAACAATCCATCTCCTCCACATTAATAAAAAAAAAAAATTATACATTTAAGTAATTCAAATACACCAAGGTCTATATCAATTCAGCAGGTATCACCAGTAACTCTTCCTCTCTATTAAAATATGATTATCATATTTATAGTAATAATGTAAGTGCATTTCAATTTCTAAAAAGTATATTCTAACATTTCATCAATCTAGCCCTATAAAAAATCATTTAAACCCTTAATAAAGTTTACAACTTCAATTACTTATCAATTATGATACTTCAACCATTATAAAATCAAAAAAACCTTTAAAGCCTTAATTCCCAACCATTCAT
>NW_015389143.1:84464-86104 GCF_001527695.2 Protobothrops mucrosquamatus | reverse complement strand
CTTAGTAGATATATCCTGTGTTAAAATCCTTGGCATATGATCTGGCGCCAGTTATTGATCCCATCTTCGTCTTCTTCACCCCAGTTCCATCCACCTGTGCAATAACTCCATCCAGAAACATTATGAGAATTCCCTAAACCGCCATTCTGAGCTTCCCCCAGACAACATGTGGTCGTCTGATCAATTCCAGATCCACCTGAGGAAAATGGGAGCACCAGAGGCCTGGTCTAAGGTGATTGTGCCTGGCATGAAGGCGGCCATCATTCACGCCATACAGACCTCTCAGGACCTCGTGGAGTTCCGCAAAAACAGCTTTGAGCTTTATGGGGCAGACTTTCTCTTTGGAGAAAACTATCAGCCGTGGCTGATTGAGATCAATGCCAGCCCCACCATGGCAGCCTCTACATCTGTCACCACCCGACTGTGTGCCAGTGTGCAGGAGGATACCTTGCGTGTGGTCATTGACCGCAAATACGATCGCAACTGCAACACGGGAAACTTTGAGCTCATTTATAAACAGGTGAGTGTCCCCATCCTCGTTAAATTCCTTGGAGTGCTTACCTCACTTTTTCCAGGTTGATTCTCTTTATATCGGGTTTACCTAATTGGGGTTTCTGCCTTTGCAACTCAGGGTACAGATAATCCTTGACCGACAAGCACAACTGAGCCCCAACTTTTCGTTGCTAAGCAAGACAGTTGTTAAGTGAATTTTGCCCTGTTTTACAACCTTTCTTACCAGGGTTGTTAACTGAATCATGGCAGTTGTTAAGTTAATAATACGGTCGTTAAATGAATTTGGCTTATCCCTTGACTTTTGGTTGCAAAAGCTGATCGCATGACCCTGGGACACTGCAACCGTCATAAATACATGCCAGTTGCCAAGCATCCAAATTCTGAACACGTGACCATAGGGATACTGCAACGGTCGTAAGGGTGGAAGCTGTCCTAAATCGTTTTTTTTTTCAGTGCCATTGTAACTTCAAACAGTTACTAAACAAATGGTTTAAGTTGAATATGTAGTTCACTGTGTCTTAGGTGTCTTCTTCCATGTCCCACCAATCACTATCAAAGTAGTAGGATGGTGGCTTCCGATTGGTGGAAACTTCTGCCTCATCCTGTTCCTGAGATCAAGATGGCACGATGACGTATTTTTTCCTGTGGCACTGGGGGTGGCTTTTCTGTTCCCCCTGCACAGTTGTTCCTCCTCACTGCAATAGAAGTCATAACAATTAAAAACAACAACTGAAGACAGGAAGTAGAGCACTGGTGCACCTTTATGGCACAGGTCCCAGTTTTCTGAGGAGGCATCTTGCCCCAATGGGATTGGCCCACCCTGCTTACTCCAGCGGAAGAGGCTTTCTTTGGATCCTGTTTGCCAAAGGAGGAGTTTGACTCTGTGGCTCCCGAGGATGTGGACAGGATCCTGGGGAGGCTGAATGCAACCACATGTTTATTGGATCCGTGCCCCTCCTGGCTGGTACTGGCGGCTCGGGAGGGTACACGAGCCTGGCTCCAGGGAATTATAAACGCTTCTTTACGGGAGGGTGTCTTCCCCGCGACCTTAAAGGAGGCGGTGGTGAGGCCCCTCCTGAAGAAGCCTTCCCTGGATCCAGATGTATTGGCTAACTATCGCCCGGTCT
>NW_015389143.1:2230-81293 GCF_001527695.2 Protobothrops mucrosquamatus | reverse complement strand
CAGAAGGTTTAAATTCTCCTTTTCTTCATGTATACCGGTGAAATGTGACTTGAAGGTTGAGGGGTCCTCTGAAGTACATCTAGAAATACATGGATGAGGAGAGGGAGTTGCTATTCCGTACCTTTTCTTCATATATAAATCTTTGAAATGCAAAATACCAAAGTTAATATTGTTTGCTTACCATTTAGACCAACCCCCTTCCACCATACCCCAAAAATAATTTCTGAATCTGAAATTGAAAAGAATCTGTAGGAAATACTTCTGGAATTATCTATCTGGAACTATCCTGGTGTTTATTGCACAATTGTTAATCTCCCTTTACTCATCCTTTACAGAGCACAGGTAGTCCTCAACGTATGACCATTTTTTAAATTAACTGTCCAGAATTTAACGGTGCTGAAAAAAAGTGACGTATGAACCGTCCTTGAAATTACAACCGTTGCACTACCCTCATCGTCACGTGATTCCAATTTGGGTGCTTGACAGCTGGCTTGCATTTATGACGGCTGCAGTGTCTCGGGGTTATTTGATTACAATATGTGACCTTCCCAGCTGGCAAACCCAATGAGGGAAGTTGGATTTACTTAATGACTGTATAACTCACTTAACAATTGCATGATTTGCTTAACAACTGTGGTGAAAATGGTCATAAAATTGAGTCGGTTATGTGATGACTGGCACAATGACTGCGTTGCTTAGCAACCAAAACTCCGGGCTTGGATGTGGTTGTAAGTCAAGGAGTACCTGTATCTACATAACATTAGTGAAGTGCTGCACCCTACCTTATTTACTTGTGGTGTGGTGATCAGCTATATTTCCTTACTATCATTTGCAACAGACTAAATAGTTGGTGTCATGGTCCCATCAGACCCTGGTTTGGAGGAGGAGGAGGAGTTGGAAACAGGACTGTCTGACAGGAATGGCACATCTCCCTTGGAATGTTTGGACAAGCCAGGAACTGAGGACAATCCAGTGCCCCTCAGGCATTGAAGGGGGTGGTCGACCGGATGGAAGAACTGCCTGCCTTCATAGACACAGGGAAGGATCAGCTGCTGACAGGCAGTGATACTGATAGGCAGCAGATCCCCTCCGTTGAGGAACTGCGGCCTCTCCCGCTTGATCCAAGGGCACAGAGAGCCGAGTGTAGGCAAGCTCAGAGAAGGGCTGTGAGATTACTCAGGAGGAGGTCATCCCAACCCTCCTCACAAGGGTCACTTGGAGTGAATTGACTTAAGGAGAAGCCATGGGGAGTTAGTCTTTGCCAGGAACAATTGCTTGTTTTGGCTTACCCTGCCCTGGCTTTGACTCCTGCCTTTTGCCTTTGCCTCAAAGACTGTCTTTTGTCTTGGGCCTTGACTTTGCCTGATGGACTACAGTTTGCCTCGTGTACTCGCTTAGCCAGGTGGACTGAACTTGAGACCCTGGACCTTGCCCTGTGAGCGTGCTGCTACTCTGTGGACTTTCTTTGTAATATAGGGGCTGTTGTTTGGGGCACTGAGGGTGGCTGCCTTTAGAGTAGTGTGGGGTGGAGCCTTACCGGTCGTTGGAAGGCCATTTGTTGGAACATTTATTGAGAGCAATAGAGGCCTGCCTTGCCTTGACCACCTGGGTCATAACAGTTAGTTTGATATTTTTTCCTGCTCTTATTTGCCCTCGGGAGAAGTTAATAGCTTCCTTTTGACCAATCCCCATCACCCTCTTCTTCTTCTCGCAATAGGCTGCTGTGGAGATTCCCCAGTACATTGGCATTAGCCTTTTGGTAGAAGGATCCACGGTGAAGAAGCCTCAACCTCCACCCCAAAGAAGCCCCCCTCCAGCCACTGACACCAAGAACGGCTGCAGTGCTCCACAGCAGCAAAGAGTTCCTAAATCGATTCACCGGCGCAATAACCAGAGTCTTCCTCGTGCGCCTACCCCATGCTGGACAGCAGCAAACAACAAGACCACAGAGCCAGGAGCTCCTGGGAAGGAGAACAGAGTTAAAGAGAAGCCCACCCCTAGTAAACTCGCTCCTTCAACCTCGGTGAAATTTAAGCTGCCCAGCAAGCTCAAAGTAGACCCCTGTAACCGAAGAGTGCTGATGGCACACAGTATGGCTACGACAACGGTCGTAACAGGAGGTAAAGTGTCACAGCCAGCTCAGCTCTGTGCCAAATCGAGCTCTCAAGAATTGACTGCTAACCCCCAAGAGTCTACTGTCAATCATGCCACGCTCAACAGTATGGTAGGTAGGAAGCCGGGCCTGAGGCTACATCTGCAGGAAATCCATACTGTCTCTGGTGAGCTGCCTGTTTCTCGTGCTCCCCTTTCTTCCTCCTATCCGGTGAGGCCCAAAGTGCAGGCCCGTTTGCAATGCTTAGGGCACTCCTTCGTACATAACTTACCCTTGCCCTCCAAGCCTTCGTCCCCCAGGGGGGTAGCTTTAGTTTCCACGGTGGAATTCGGTGCCATTAGAGCAGCTATGATCAGAAGGCGACTATCACGGGGAAGCAAAAACTATCCGGCACCCAAGATTAGTTCTCCCCTCAGGTTGATGGCTGTAGGCAAAAATCAAACTATAGGGCCTGAGCAGCACTTCTTTGTGTCTACGCAAACAGGAAATCATGTCGCTGGGAGTTGAACTCTCCTCCTTCCCAATAAAGGATTTTTACAGAAAAAACTGGCCGAGATGTGTAATGGCAGGGTGAGCTGTAGGCCAGGGTGAATGGACAGCTGTTAGGATGACCGTCTTTGGCAGCTGTGTGAAGAGAAGGAATAAGAGTCAGGCAGGAGTCAGACAAACATGAGGAAACCAGGGACTCCATCAGGGGTGGGGAACCATGGCCGTTTTATGACTTGTGGACTTCAACTCCTGAGCCACGCTGGCTCAGGAATTCTGGGAGTTGAAGTCCACAAGTCATAAAAGAGCCTTAATTCCCCACCTCCAGACTACATGGTAGCTTGGGGAAAAAACAGGGTCACATAGGTTTTCATAGATGAGGAACTGAGGGACGTGCCTGCACAGAAAAGCAGAGTATAAATCTTGACATAAGTAAAATAAAAATATAAATGTAAGCAGGGATGTTTCTAGTACCAAATGCAAATCAGAAATCAGTTGTTCGCTGTCCAAAAGGGAAAAAAGGTAGCCAGCATGGTGAATTGAGATAGACAGGGCCAAGCAAGTTATAGTAATCCAGCATGCTTGTTCTGTAGTCACGCTTGGCCTCACGGTATTATTTAGCATGTAAGGAAGGTGATGTCTGATGAATATGGGTAAGAACTATGCCAGTAGGAACGGGCATCCTGGAGGTTTTTTTAAAAAATATCTAGTGTAATGCTAGGACATGTAAACAGGTGCTTTCTGTTGGATTGAATAAGAGTTCTATAAAAGGGTAGAAATGGGCTTCGGACAGAGAGAAAGAACAGAAGAATAAGAGCTGACAAACTTTTTATAGTGCAGATGTTTTAGGTGAGGAAAAAATGGTAAGAATTGAGTGTCCTTATTTTATTAGTTTTTTTTAATCACTCAGATTGATCTTGTAATTGACATATCAAAATATTGCTTTTCAGTTTCTGGGTCGTGCATAGTTATCATCACATTTCTATACCAGTTTTTAAATTAAATGTCATGGTTCCGATTAGGGGAATACTTCAAAGAACTTCGAGCCATTGTTTACCTTAAAGTCTCTTTATTAGTACAGCACCCTTCCGCACGAACATGGTGGATGCCAAGATCTGAATTCCCCTCCCCTGAGCACACAATATTCAAACACAACTCCCTCCTCCAATTAGCCATCATAAATCATGTTCTCCAATCAGTTTGAAGGGCAAAGTTTCCCTTCCGGTCAACAACCTGCCAAATTCTTATCTTCTCTTATTTCAAAACAGTCTTGAGAGACATTCTTCCTCCTCCCCCTCCAGCATCAACTAATTCTAACTCTAAAAGTAACACACAAGTTAAAGAAGCAAAGCTGCTTCTCCACATGTTGTCAAAGCAAGAACATCCAATGTTAGCAGCGTTGACATTAAACATATTTAAAACAGATTAGACTCAAAAAATGGACAAGGGAGCCCTTTCTAAAAGCATCGACACATTTACATTTGTGCTCTTTGAGGACTAGAGCTTTTTTTTATACTTCCAGAAACGACCGTATTAAGCTTATAGAATAATTTTAACCTTTTAATGGTCGACTGAAAGCTTTATTTTCAGACTCCCTTCAACCAAATTGCAAAAAGCAAGTGAAATCCTCAATTTCCATCACATTTCCCCCCAAATCCATTCTTTTAAAAATCCCCTTTATTATCTAGAACTTCTCACACATTAGAGCACATTGCTTCTAACATTGAAACAGAGTTTTTGTTTTTTGAAATCTATTATAAAATTGTTATAAAAATATAAAGGGAAATGTCTCTATAGAATGATCACACTCTTTGCCTCTCTGGAACCAACGATGTTCCACTTTGTGTATTCATCCAAGGACATGAATTGAAAAGCAGGAGAGTGTTGGTATGATGAGAGCCATATTTGGCTTTTAAGTGATATGTTGGTGGACATGCTCCATAACGCAAAACAAAAATCGAACTTCATCAGTGTGGTGCTTTAGATTTCATTCAAAAAGCTGCTTTAAAATATGTAGGTACCTAAATATAACAGCTGTCTGCAATTCTTTAGAACAAGAATGTTTTATTGCCCTCAGAGGCACCTTTCAGAATTAAATTCAAAGTTCTGTGCAGGCTTATTGTTCCCACACATTTAACAGTGGCACATTGGTATCTCATAAAACTTTTAATTCAGCAGGGACTTTTGAAAGGGCTCTGCTTAAAAGATATTGAGAGGGGAAAATTTCCAAATACCAAAATGTTGTTGGAGGCAAGAACTTCAAAGAAAACCAAAAAAACCCAAGAAGAACTAAGCATGCTCAAGAGCCCCCAAATATTGGCTTAAATGTTACTGAGGAAAGAAGGGAAGGAGAAGATCTGAGAGTAAATTAGAGGTGTTACTCATATACAGACCTCAACAAGGACTGGCAAACTTTGTAGGCAGCTGGATTGTAAAGTGAAGAGTCATGTGGCCATGTAGATTTAGGATGTCAGTTTTGTTTGTGGTTGTTAAACAAATCCCCTGCGGTTGTTAAATGCAATGTCATATGTGACATGTGACTTCCTGCCAGTTTCCCCATTGACTTTGTTTGTCAGAAGCTGGTGGTGAAAGTCGCAAATAGCCATCACGTGACTCTGGAAATCTGTAAACATCGTATACATGTGTTGCTGTGGTTGCCAAACACCTGAGTCACAATCACATGACAGGGGGAAACACTGCAACGGTCACAAGTTTGAGGACCGGTCATAAGTCTCTTTTTTCAGCACTGTCTTAACTTAACGCTGAATGGGTGGTCGGTAAGTGAGGGTAATAATAATAATAATAATAATAATAATAATAATAATAATAATAATAATAATAATAGTAGAGAGCCTTCTCTGTGGCAGCTCCTGCCCTCTGGAATGACCTATCCCCCGACCTACGTACAACTACGGACCTGCGCCTCTTTCGCCGAGCCTTGAAAACCCATCTATTCCATGCGGCCGGCCTGGTGTAGTTCTGATTGTGTTTTGGTAGGGGTTTTATATGGGGTATTTTAGAGCAGGCTTTTTATTTAATATTTATTGTGATTTTTATTATTGCCTGTTCACCGCCCTGAGTCCTGTAAGGGAGATAGGGCGGTATATAATTTTAAATAATAAATAAATAAATAAATAGTAATAATAGTAATAATAGTAATAATAATAAAAAGTTGGAAGGGATCTTGGAGATCATCTAGTCCAACCCTCTGCTCAGGCAGGAAACCCTATACCATTTCAGAAAAATGGCTGTCCAGTTACTTGTATTTTGTTGTAGGATTCATTTGTTATCCCAATAATGTGTAAATGGATCCTCTAAACTAAATATCTAGCAGCCACTGATTCTTTGTGGGAAATCCCCGAGCTAAAATGGCAGCTTTCGTTGTTGGCAAGAACTATCCATTCTTTATAGAAATCTGCTACCTCTATGAATGTCGTGACTGAGATCAGACCCTTCCTGGTTTGTATTCTCAAGCCCTTATGCAGCACCACCTCTGAGATACAGTGATAGAAATACTGCAGTTGAATTTCAGCTGTCTGAAGCAGAAAAGGCCTCTCCCCCCCACCTCCTCTCACAGTTATCTCACTGGGGTGTTCATCAGAAATTGCTCCCTTTTTCTAGAGTTCACATAACATTTATTAGGCTCAAGATATTTTAAAACTGCTGTTGGAAGAGCTCCTGCCCCTTAAGAAGAACCTGTGGTTTGTAATTAATATGTAATTCTGGCATGGCTAGTCTTTTGGGAGCCCCTTTGGCCCATGTGAAGGGGGCAGATGGCTCAGTGGTTAAAGACACTTAGCTTGTCAGCTGGAAAGCTGCCAGCCTGGATTCGAGACTCAAGCACCATGTGAGCTCCCATACTTGCCCCAGATCCTGTCCATCTAGCAGTTTGAAAACATGCAAATGTGAGTAGATAAATAGGTACAACTTCGGTGAGAAGGTAACAGTGTTCTGTGTGCCTCGGCGTATAGTCATGCTGGCCACAGGACCATAGAAATGTCCTCGGACAACACTGGCTCCTTTGGCTAAGAAATGGAGATGAGCAATGCCTTATAGAGTCAAACACAACTGGATAGGCCAGGGGTAGGCAACCTTGGCTCTTTTATGACTCGTGGACTTCAACTCCCAGAATTCCTGAGCCAGCATGGCTCAGCTTGGAAACCTCTCCCTTTCTCCTCAGCATGGCTGGCTCAGGAATTCTGGGAGTTGAAGTCCACGAGTCATAAAAGAGCCGAGGTTGCCTACCCCTGGGATAGGGGAAACCTTTACCTTTTGGGCTCATGTATGATGTTTTTCCTTCATCTCCCAGAATTATCTTTTTAGCCCCTAGAACTGCATCCCTGTCAAGTTCCCTGAACCAAGAAAGATATGTAGAATTACTTCCAAGTAGTTTCCTTCATTGTTTGTCACCGATAGACAGAATCTTGCCAAACTAAAGCAACTATTTGCAGTGCAGAATATGTATACTCTGAGAAGTGTTAGGGAGGAGCCTTCTTCACTCTCTTTCTCCCAACCAAACTAAACTTTGCTGCCCTTTTGGAATGCAGCCCCTCCCTTCTGGGAATCCAGACTACATTCCACCACAATCCCCAAACTGGTGTCCTCCAACTATGTGGAAATACGATGCCCAGAATTCTTGGGAATAGCCATTTCTGGAAAAAACGAGGTTGGGAGAGGCTCTCTAGAAATTTGTCTCTATGATTTGCCAGTAGGCGTGAGTTAAACCATAATTAGTTTGGGAAAGGACATAACTTAATACTATCTACCGTCGTTCTTCAGTTGCAAACTGGAATTGACCCAGGTATGTCCCTAATTTCTGAAACTGCTCTGTAGTTTTGTGTTTTTCTTTGACTGAACGGCTGCACTGAAAGGATGTTTCACTGTTTAGAGCTATCCAGGTACTCGCCGGTAAGCCCATGTGCTGTATTATTGGTTCCTCTCCAGGCCTGGCTGTTCCCTGCAGGCTCCCATGCCTCTTCTGCAGAGATGGAAAGGCTGTGGCAAATTTGCAAAGGCTGTGTTGCTGTTCCAGAGTTGGGCCTTTACTTCCTGCAACTCCCAAATTCTTCTACCGCAAAGCAGTCACCACTTGCCCGGCTCAGGTATATTGTGAACCTTTACGTGCTCAGAGGGGAGCATTCCTCTTGCCTAAGAAGATTTCCTGATCAATCCTGCATGTCGAATAATGATGGGGTTTCCTCCCGCACCCCCAACCGATCAAGAGAATGGCCCAAACCTATTTCCGACTACAGCCTCTTGCAAAGATGTCATTCCCCCGCCCCCCACATGGGCAATTTTTCCTTCTCCCCATCCAGTAACCATTCATCCTTTCTTCACCCATGTGCCTAGGATCAGCAGCAGATGCCCCTTCTTGTACCAGCTTTTGACAACCAGATGTCTGTCTTGCCTCGTGTGGGGGGGAAAGATTCTGAATCCGCATTGACTAATTCTACCCGGGCAGCTGATTCTGTGTCTTCATTCTGATAAACAGGGAAAAGTTGCTCCATGTGAGTTGCCCTTAGGAAATTCGCCTTGCTTGGCCAAAGCCTTGCTTTTTTTTTTTTAAGTGGTTAACGTTTTTTTTCGAACTGGTGCTGAGAGTCTGAAAAAAATAACTGTCGTTCAGAAAGGGGAATTCGGTTCCTGCTGTGGCTCTCTTCCTGTGATTGGAGGATGTTCTGAAGTTCTCATTCACTTGTCCTGGAAAATAAGTGGGGTGTTTTTTTTGTGTGACTCCGTTCCTCCTTGATACAAAAGAAGGGAAATGACTGAAAAGTGTGGGAAATTGTTATGGGAATAATAAGACTGAATTTGTCAAAAGCAAAAAAACAACAACATCTGGGCGATTGAAGCAAAGAAGACGGGAAAAGAACATTCGAGATTCAGTCTACAGGCTGTGCTCGCAACAGAGGGACCAACTCAGAAACATCCTTCGTTCTTCTAAAAACAGTTTTTAACATTATTTAATGAATACTTTATGCAGTTTTATAGCAGTGGTGGTGGGTTTGGTGCTTCTAAACACTCTTTTAGGAGGAGACAGAAAATTATTTTGAACATCCTGCTGCAACAGTGTGCACATTTCACAATAACTCTTTGGTGCCACCCAACCTATGTGCCAACATAATCACTGACTATATGTGCCTAAATATCTGTGTGCAAGGCAGCCAACTCAGTCCTCCATCTTGCCAAAATGCATCTCTCTAAATGTTTTTTCCATGGCCCTGCCTTTCCTCTTACTCACTCCCTTCCGCAGAAACCTGTGTTTTTCTACTCTACTCAATATTCACCTTCTGTCTTACTTCCTTCAAATCCACTACACACAAACATACTTCAGCCATTTTGACTCCTCTATTACAATCTGATATTCACTACTAAGACAATGGGCATCTGCAGAGAAGGCCAGTGAAGACTTGGAAACAAATACTTTTTGTCATAAAAGAAAAATTGTGGCACTCATGGGAGTATAATGGGGAAGAATAGACAAGCCTCTGAGAATACTCTAATGTCCTTAGATGGTGTCCTTAACTCAGACTTTAGTGTTTCTCAACCTTGCTGGCTTGAAGCTGTGTGAACTTCAACTCCCAGAATTCTATGCTGGCTGTGGAATTCTGGGAGTTGAAGCCCACACAGCTTCAAGCCAGCAAGGTTGAGAAACACTGCTTTAGAGGGATGACATTAGTAGTATACGTCCTGAAAAATCATCTACAATACTTCAAGGTGGAAAGATGACTTTCCATCTCCAGTGTCCCTGTGCCTGCCTTAACTATCCTCAAGAGTACAACCTGCTTCAATCTGGTTACTTCTGATTGGCAAGGCTGTGAGATGCTTCTATGGTGATGCCGAAAAAAATGTTATGGAGTATGTGGAAGCACGCCCGCAGCACTCGTCTGTGACTTAGGAAAGTAGACATACCTGTTTCCAGAATACTGGGAAAAGATGTGGCTGTTTTAATGTGTTGTAGCCAAGTACAGTGGATGCATTTGTAACATTATACAACCTACTCATCCTGGTAGGACATACTATTTGGCCACAGCAGCACATTACCTGGGTATTATAACGTTGGATGGAAAGTTGGGAACTGGTTTGCATTGCTTCATCTTGTACTCAGATGACAATGAAAGCAATTGGAGTGCCGTGAAGTTTATTAAATGGTTAGCTGCAGAAAGACATTGAGACGTGAGATGACTCACAGACTTTGGGGTATGCTAGAAATGTTTCAGTAACCACTTTATTATAAATAATCATGCTTTTTACCAGGTGTCCCATAGTTTCAGTTTAGGACAGGGGTCTTCAAACGTGGCCCTTTTATGACTTGTGGACTTCAACTCCTGGAATTCCTCAGCCAGCTATGTCATAACAGGGCCACGTTTGAAGACCCCTGGTTTAGGATATGCTCCCACAAATGGAAATGCTCCACTAGAGAGAAAAAAACTGGCTGGGCTGGACTATAATTACCAACTTTCCATAATTCATCGTATTGGCTGGGAATGAGATTGGAGTACAACAGTATCTGAGTGCCTAATTTCCTCACTTCTGTTCTTCCTGTTACTTTCCATATTTTGAGGCACAATCTGAGGTTTATTCTTATCTAGAAAGCTCTAAATCAATAGTCAATCTCCATGCTGTCCATGAAACTGTATGTTCCTGTGCCTCAGCATATTCCTTTACTTGATCTTTCCTCCATCTGTTTGTGTTTCCTCTTCAAAATTATTCCAACATTAATAGAACAATCTAAAGTGGTTCTTCCCAGTCTCACTTGCCTTTCTAAACACTTCAGAGCATTCTCAGCATCTTCTCCAGAGATCGATGCCCTTAACAGCAATTCAGACTCATTACTTTGGGGACTTTTTCTGCTTCTATAATTGCTTTTTTCTTCATATTATTGTACTTAGTCATCCTCAAAATTGTAGTAAATGTCAAAATTTGTTATTTCTGTTTCAATTGGACATTTGAGCATGGAAGAAAAAATAATTGTAAATTTGCTTTCTTTTAAGCCAGTAGCTAATTTTAATTTTTGCCGGTGGATTTATTTGATTGATTAGTTTTTTTGGGGGGTCACATTTCCTGTTTAGAATTTGGTTAATAGGACCTTTTGACTGATGTCTTCACCAAACAAAGAAAGTATGGTTAAATTTTGATTTAGTTTATGTAATGCATGCTAAGATGGAATTTGAGTTTTTCCCCCCCTTTGGTTTTTTTGGGGGGAGTAATTCATAATCTTTACTAACCAGAGCATATTCCGCCCCACTGAAGGCTTAAGAATATACCTTTTATTGCTTTTGCATGGAGAACATGATGACTTGGAGTGGAGATAAGGCCATAACCTACTCTGCGCCCTCTTGGATTATGGCTGTAACTGTATTTGTACTGGGTCTCCCGAGGCCTTTCTCAGACGTTAAATTCATCTCTTGACTGAAGGAAACCAACTGATCATAATGGAGTACACATTTTGTATTTAAAAAGTTCCAGAAGCCATTCAGTCTACAAAATGTCCTTAGATGGGACTTGTATAGTCTTTTGCTTGTGATCTTGGTGAGATATTAACAGCCACAATGTTTAATCATGGCTTTGGTGATTCCTAAGCTTAGGTTTCCAAGCACTGTAGGACTGTATCTCTCATCAGCTTAAGATCCAGGGTTAGAGATTACTAAATCAGATAGACTAATTTACTCTGGCACAAGACTGCTTCTTAAACAAATGAGTGTGAAGTTCCCACATATTCTAGCATGCTATTTCCATATAAATATTATTCCATATATTTCCTACTGGCCCTGGCACCATGCACAAAAGGAACCCGTGTCATACAGTGGGCAATTCCTCTCTTCCCCAACTCTGCTAAATTTCAGTGTTTCAAATTTTTATAAGTATGCATATTTTTTCTTAAGATGGGAAAGAATGCAGTCCAAAAATTTTATATATTTATAAATTTTATTACAATCCATAAAGTATGTATTTTAGGTAGTCAAGTACAGTATATCCTATTTTACTTTTAACATATTTACATTTAGGTCTTGTAACAGCGTGGTTTGTAAATTCTTTGTAAAACAATAAATTTCACTTTTGTAATCTACACTAGTCTAATCCTTGGAGAACAGTTTTAATGTTTAAAGCCAACAAGTCAAAACCCTTTTCAGTGCTATCAAAAAGGAGAAAATGGGATAATCATCTATATATGAAGTAACAGAAACTGAAGCAAGCATTAGTAATGTTTTCTCCATTAGCAGTTCTTACTACAGTATGTGTGAGATAGAGCTGTCTATGTTCTACATATAGAAATTTCCTTAGAACAATGATTCTCAACCGTAGCAAGTTTTAAGATGTGTGGACTTTGACACCCAGAATTCTGGGAGTTGAAGTCCACAAATCTTAAACTTGCTAAGGTTGAGAAACACTGCCTAAACCAGTGGTTCTCAACCTTTTTAATGCGGCGACCCCAACTGGTCGTAAGTCGAGGACTAAACCGATCGTAAGTTGAGGACTAAACCGGTCATAAGTCGAGGACTAAACCGGTCGTAAGTCGAGGACTTTCCCTGCCCGGGAGCGCCGCGCATGTGTGGTTCTGCCACCTGTGCCGGCCGAGGCGTAGCTGGCAAGCGGCAGAGATGGAGCAGGCCGACCACCAGCTGGCCCAGCCCAAGGGAGGTAAGGCACCCGCCGGAAAAGGGGAAAAAATGGCGGACAAAAAAAATGGACAAAAAAAATGGTGGACAGCCTTGCTTGGCGACCCCCGTGAAATGGTCGATCGACCCCAAATGGGGTCCCGACCCACAGGTTGAGAACCACTGGCCTAAACACTAGAAAATTTTAGATTAATAATTTTTAGTCCACGATTCTTTACAGAACTACTCTTACAACTAGCAGAACTGCTTCCTCAAACATCCAGATTTATGCAAAATAAGAGATGGGGAAGCTGTGGTCTTCTGGATGTTACTGGATTCCAACATTAAGCCAATACATTTATAGACATTATATACATTCTAATTCATAATTTAAGCCACTTTCTGGATTGCAGTCGTCACATTACTGTACGTGCTCACGTGTAAGCCATACTGCAGATAAGCTGACCCTTAAAATTTTTGTACATCTTAATTTTCATAATTGGCGTATCTGCATGTGATATATTTTATGGTGTTTTGGTTAAAAATTCAAGGGCTGACATATCTGCAATTGGGCTCCTACATTGGTATATCTATATAAATAAAAATGTAAATGTTCGTTTATTCAAAATCTTAAATCTCCGAAAGTTCTTCACCGATTGCTTTGAAATTTTGACACAACGTTGCATTTGAATACGCGCGTGTTTTTATATACCTAGATGTCACACCTGTGACAGGTAAAAACATGCTTTTTTAAAAAAAATAGCGCCATCTGCTGGACGTAAATTTAACCAGACTGAGCCACAGCAACGTATGGCCAGGTACAGCTAGTATGGAATATAAGGGTACTTTGAAAATAATATTCCCACATATACTTGCAGAACCCAACCAAATTTTGGAACTGTATTTTGGCTCCCCCAATTCTTCGTTTATCCAAGAATGTCTATGGGACTCTAAGATCAAGTATTTTAGATCTTCGGCCTAACAAAAGTTGCATATACTTGATATAAATTTTTTTCCAGATGTTGCAAACACTATATGCAAGGATAAATTTCAGTTCCTCTTTATTCTCTCAAGTCTAGTGTATCTGAAGACCATCTGCACGTACAACTGGAATAGGTGATTTTTTTTTAATCAAAATAAATTCTAGGTTGTACTTTTTATAGTGGATACCTGGGTGCGGAGAAGAATCTGCAGATGTATTGCATTTCTTCATGTTACTGTCAGATAAATACAGTAGCTATGATCCTAATGCTCCCTTTCACTGGGGAAACGGCTCCAAAGCTCTCCCAGTATGGGTTATCATCATCAATGAGCAAAAAAAAAAAAGTGCCCTTGTCCACTTTCTTGGTTGCATCAGGCCTAACACCAGTGGTGGGATTCAAATATGTGAACAACCGCTTCTCTGTGTGGATGCCGCTTCCAGAAGTCCATTCTGGGTCTGGGCAACAAAAAATTAGCTACTGGTTCTGCCGAACTGGTGCAAACTGGCTGAATCCAACCACTGTCTCAGGGTTGGCAACCTTGGCTCTTTTATGACTTGTGGACTTCAACTCCCAGAATTCCTGAGCCAGCCATCCTGAGGGGAAAGGGAGAGGTTTCCAAGCTGAGCCATGCTGGCTCAGGAATTCTGGGAGTTGAAGTCCACGAGTCATAAAAGAGCCAAGGTTGCCTACCCCTGGTCTAAGACAATATATAATTTGCTGCTTTTTGTCCACGTCTGAACACAACTTATATTCCTTCTTGTAGCAGAACTTCAGAAGAAAAAAGGTAGAAGTTGGTGCCCGGGATAAGATTTGTACAGGTATGGGCAATGCTTATGAAAAATATCCAGGTACTGGCTATCGCACTTTAAAAGCTTTCTCACCGACTAGAAGCCAAAGATTCCAATTGTTTTTGCAGAGGAAAGCTTTTGTAAAGGAAGAGAAGCCACTGGCCCTGCTAGCAGCCTGTGTCCAAAGTCCACACGGCAACCAAGTGGTTTCCAAATTAGTCATGTTTCTCCCTTACAAAACAGGGAGAGAAAATTTTCATGTCAGCAGAAAGCAAACTTCCAAATCACACAGACCTTTCCCACCGAATAATAATGAAAAAGAGTTTGCTGCCAGGGATAGGAGCCACGTGTTTGAATATGTCTACTTACTTTCAACTTATGAGAACTGCAAAACTTACAAACTTGCTAAACGCCTGTGTCCAGAAATTATAAAAGAGGCAAAAAAATGAGGAACGTTAGGGGAAGCTCCTGCTGTATATCTTTAGTTGAAATTTAATAATTAAAAGCCTAGGAAAAATAAACTGTGTTTTATTGCTCTCGCTCTATTGCTTGATTAATATTTACCTTTTGCGCTTAGTAATCACATCTAATCCAAGCAACATCAACAGAGCACATGTTAGTCACCAGGACAACTCTGAAGTAATTTGAAAATTAATTAAAATGTTTTATGAAATGCTGACATCTTGTAAGATTAGACTATTTTCAATTTTGTTATTTTTAATCTACCAATACAGCACAATAGCAGCTGAAAAAGTTACTGTTGCTTGATCTAAGTCACTCTGAGAATATTTAAGAGTGAACTAGATACTTTTCGACATGAAAATTCTGAGCTCCATGCAACTGAGAACAAGGCATAAATATTTATCTGGAATCGGCAGCAACTGCCTAATATACTGTGCACCAAAGAAGTAATTTATGGGCAAAATCCTTCTGAAATTCAGAGCTCCCCTTTGCATTTTTCAATATGGTAAATCATTTGATAACTAAAAATAGTTGGAAAAGAACATTCCCCTAATTTTTCTCTGGCTGGAGGCTCAGCTTCTTCCTATTCACCTAGCACAGTGGTGGCATGCCAGAGGCGGCACTCAGAGTCCTCTCTGTGGGCACGCACGCCGTCACCCCAACTCCGCCTCCTCCCATGACCCCCTCCTCACCAGCAGCCCCCCCGGAGGAGAGTCACCCCCAAGCGCGACCCACGCGAAGCAGCGCAGCCAAGGACATGATAGCCGGGTAGCGGGGACAAGACTCTGCCCTTGCACCGTCGCGCGGAGATGATGCTATAAGGCACGGGCGGAGGGCGTGGCTACCATGGCGCTGCTGGGCCGCTTGGGTGATCTGTGGTGGCTGTGGAGGTGGTGGGTGGCCCAGCGGGCAGGGAGGAGTGGGGACGGGGGCGGTTTTTGGGCACGTGGTCTCTAAAAGGTTCGCCATCACTGACCTAGCAGCATCAGCCCTAAGATAACACATAATTTGCTTATTGCTTCTTAATATTGAGAAAATATTAATAGCAATAGCACTTAGACTTATATACCGCTTCACAGTGCTTTACAGCCCTATCTAAGCGGTTTATAGAGTTAGCATATTGCCCCCAAGAATCTGGGTCCTCATTTTACTGACCTCAGAAGGACGGAAGGCTGAGTCAACCTTGAGCCGGTGAGACTCGAACTGCCGAAGTGCTGGCAGCCAGCAGTAAGCAGTACTGCACTACTGCCTTCTAACTGCTGAGCCACCACGGCGCTTTAAGTACAATTACCCTCACACAACAGTATGTAATCTAGATATTAGGAATGCATAAATCCTAATAATAATAGGGCCTGGGTTGCTGTGACACTATCACATCTTATATAAATAAAAATGTAAATGTTCGTTTGTTCAAAAACTTAAATCTCCGAAAGTTCTTCACCGATTGCTTTGAAATTCTGACACAACGTTGCATTCGAATACGCACGTGGTTTTATATACCTATATTATATAGATATCACACCTGTGACAGGTGAAAACATGCTTTTTTTGAAAAACAGCACCATCTGTTGGACGTAAAAGCAACACACGCTTTTACCAGACTGAGCCACAGCAACGCGTGGCTGGGTACAGCTAGTATAGGCATAAAGATCGATGGTTAAAAAAAAATCAGTTCTGTGGGTACAGGAACAGCTTTTAATAAAAGCAAACTAACTCACAAACGTTCACTTTAAAATACTTTTTTAGCCAGATTATACCAGCTAGTTACAACAGAGGTTTTTACTTAGAAATCTCCTTCCTATCGCACTTTTTGATAAGCTTTTTTCCCCACTATCAATCATTTGTATGCTGCCTATTCAAGCAACTCTCACGGAATGCAATATATATCTGAATCCTTTTCCTGAAGAAGCAAAGTTTTCTTCCGTAACCGTGTGGAATTTTTCCTTGTGTGGGAGCTCTGCTGCTGGATTTTGAGGCAGCCGCATCCACTTGACTGGGCTGCCAGCAATGGATGAATTCAGACCAGTCCTTTGCATACTCTTTCACTGCGTGCTTCTCTCAGGGGGGCAGGTTAAGTCTGAGACTACGAAGGGTCTGGAGAAAGAAAGGAGGAGGGGGGGCCACTAAGAGAGTGCGGGAAGAACAGCAACCATCAGGCAGGAGAAGCTGGTGAAGGTGGAGGTGAAGCTGCAAGCGAAACATCACTTCTTGCCGCAACCGGAGCTTTTGCATCACATGTTCCTCTAGAGCCTATCAAGAGGTTGGGAGAGTAAGAGAAGGAAGGGCATCATAAAGAGTTCCTCCGTCAACCCTACTTACAATCGTTATTTTTACAGGTAGTTCTCGACCTGCGACCGTAACTGACCCCAGAATTAACGGTCGTAAGTCACTGCGGTTATTAAGTGGGCCACCATGAGACTGGACCTGATTTTAGGACTTTTTTTTTTACAGCGGTTGTTAAATGAACGTGATGTATTTTAAGTGAATGTATTTTACCCAATGGGCATTTTTTTTTTTTTTGCCAGAAAACAGAAGTGAATGCTTCTGTCCAATTAAACCAATTAAAAAATGTCAAAAATTGTGTCCCAAAGGTTTTGCTTTTTCAAAAGGCAACTGGACTTTGGTTTTCCTTGAAGACGTTTCGCTTCTCAGCCAAGAAGCTTTTTCAGTTCTGGCTGAATGATGCAGGATGGAAGGATTTAAATCAGACATGTCAAACACAAGGCCCGGGGCCCGGATGCGGCCCGTGAAGTGGTTTCATGCGGCCTGCGAAGCCATCCTGGAAACAGTGAGGTAACGGCCCCCTCTGCCTTGGCCCTGGCCCAGGCTGGTTGGGAGCCAATGTACAATTTTGTGGTGGCCATCTTGGCACTTTCCCCAGTGGACCATGCCTTGACACGTGCCCCGGTCCCACCCCCTTCTGCCAGAGACCCTCAGATCTGTCCCACTCCTGCCCAGGCCCCCATAGGCACCCTTGACGCGAATGATGTAGAGCTGGCCATGCCCACCCAGTAGGCCACACTCACTCCATCCACGCCCACCCAGTAGGCTGCACCCACTCTGGCCACATCCACCCGTCCCCCCCCCAGGGCAACCGCAATGCTGATGAGGTCCTCAGTGAAATTGAATTTGACACCCCTGATTTAAATCATTCAGTCAGAACTGAAAAAGCTTCTTGGATGAGAAGCGAAACATCTTCAAGGAAAAACAATGTCCAGTTGCCGTTTGAAAAAGCACCTTTGAGACAACCCGTGACCTGGGTGACTGGGAATCTCCGCAGACATCAAAAATTGTATTACGAGACTCTTCATAGACATTTAGAGAAACAGCATCCTGAGACCTCTGTATACCTCATCATCAGCTCTATATGGACATCACCTATATTTCAGTTCTTGGAAAGCATCCTCACTTCAAATATTAGTAATTATATTAGAGTGATCTTAGCAGCCAAGTTAATAAAAGGAAAACAGTATGCCAACTTATAAGCATGTAAAAATGAAATGGGAAAAGAAAAAAATGGAAGCCTCTTATAGCTACAGGAGTGAGCCTGTTTTTCAACTAACTTGGCAGCTTCTCTGACAGCTGCTCTCCAATCAACTCTGATCAACCACTGTATCTGAACTGTTTGAGCAAATAACCAGGGACAGAAGCTGGGCCCGTCTCCATAAAAAGCATCCCGTGTTCTGCCATTAAGCTACTCCCTTCCCCAAACATAACTTCTAAAGTTATAAAAGTTCTTATTATTTCCTGCCTTTTATCTATACAGCACTCAAAGGTAAACAGTCTACATTATTATCAGCTAACATGCAATTACCTTTATCAGTGGTGCAATTCAAAAAAGACATGGTTGGAAGGCACAGGCTTAATTCCTTTATTGAAACTGGAAGGAGAAATAAATTTATTTCTGGGAAAAAAGGCACTCCGTTGCCTGCAGCTGACCAAGGAGAAGCTCCTTTCTCATATATCTCACAACTGGGCCTCTGAGAGTACAGGCAACTTTAACAGTATTTATCACTTTATTTATAGCCACAAAATATACAAACAAAACAAGACTGAGGTTCAGACCAAATCTTGTTACAGTCTCGAAAGAATTTCAGATTATGGATGGAAGCCAATGTTAATGCAATTTGTCACTTTGGAGAAACAGTCTCAAAGGTGCTTTTTTAATAGGCAACTGGACTCTGTTTTTCTTTGAAGATGTTTCGCTTCTCATCCAAGAAGCTTAGAATAGAATAGAATAGAATAGAATAGAATAGAATAGAATAGAATAGAATAGAATAACAGAGTTGGAAGGGACCTTGCAGGTCATCTAGTCTAACCCCCCACCCACCCAAGCAGGAGACCCTATACCATTTCTAACAGATGGGAGTCCAATCTCTTCTTGAAAGCCTCCAGTGATGAAGCTCCCACAACTTCTGAAGGCAAGCTGTTCCATTAGTTCATAGGTTTTAGCCTCCAGTCCCCTAATAATCTTCTCTGCACTCTTTCTAGAGTCTCAACATCTTTTTATAGTGTGGAGACCAAAACTGGATGCAGTATTATTCTAGGTGTGGTCTTACTAAGGCTTCTTCGGTTCTGACTGAATGGTGCAGGATGGAAGGATTTCAATCAGTCAATCAGGACTGAAGAAGCTTCTTGGATGAGAAGCAAAACATCTTCAAGGAAAAACAAAGTCCAGTTGCCTTTTGAAAAAGCACCTTTGGGACAACCCATGACCTGGATGATTGGGAATCTCTATAGACATCAAAAATTGTGGCTATGTGAGTGCGGGATGGGGAAAATGGCTATTAGGTGAGTCAGTGGCCAAGCAACCAAAATGCAATCCCATGATGGCGTTTGCAATGTCCCACGGTCACGTGACACTGTTTCATGTTGGCTTTGTCAAAAAACAGCACTTACGTCTGGCTTTCGGCAAAACTATAACCGTAGCAAAACATTGGTTCGCTTAAAGACCTTGGATTCATTTAACAACCACTACAAAATTGGGTCAGTCACATGACTCACCCATTTTATGACCGTCACATCATACCACCGTTAAGGGCCAGGCTCCATTACGGTGGTATGCTGAGGACTACCTGCGTAGAACGTCTCTACGTGTCCCAAACTCCAGGACCAGCATCCATTTTGCAATTTGGTACCTGTGTCCGAGGCGGACTCTGCTCAGCGGGCAAGAGAAAGGGTTCTCCAAGAACTGTTCCCACCCGAGGGGAATACACGTGATCTCCCAGCACCGGGCTCAGGATCAACGTCAGGTGTACCTGCAGCTGGTTCCGAAAGGCTGCGATAGAGAATATGAGAGAAGAGTGACAATCTAGAGCTGGCTATTCCCACCAAGAAACATCAGCTCCAATTTCAACGGTTCGGCAGGAACTGCTAAGCTTTTTTTTAAAAAGGGATTTATAATAGGGTCTACACACACGGCATCCAAAAATAGGATAAAACAAAAACAATAACACGTCCTCACTCTATCCCAGTGATGGTGAACCTTTTAGAGACCGAGTGCCCAAACTGCAACCCAAAACCCACTTATGTGTCGTCGGGTGCCGGGTGGGTGTGGCCCATTGGGTGGGTGTGGCCCATTGGGTGGACGTGGCTGTGGTGGTAAGGGCAGACTGGGTGGGACTAAAAAGTTCAATCAATCAATTCCAACTTTGCGAGATTTTTTTTTCCCCCGCGAGAAGTTGAAATTGATTGATTGAACCTTTTTTTTTTTTTGCACACAGCAGCGGAGGCCTAAAGCGAAAAGGTTTTATAAAACCCATCTGAAGGCCTAGGACTGGGGCAATGGCGTGCGTGCCCACACAGAGGGCTCTGCGTGCCACCTGTGGCACATGTGCCATAGGTTCGCCACCACGGCTCTATCCCAATCCTCTGCCCAAAAATATGATAATCTACACTGGGAGAAAAAAAGCACTCAAAAGGTCAAGGGGTTTCCCCCCCCCCCCAGCATGCATTTTGGAAAGTATTTGGAAATAAGCAAGAGGAAACAACAAAGTGATGGAACGTGGGGAAAAAACACAGGAAGAATAAGAGCACGTAATTTGGGGTGGAGTTGTTAAGAGAAAGAGTAAAGAAAGAGCATTAAAATGAGAGACAGAAAACAGAAACTAAGAGGTACCGGAAAAATGTAACAGTCAACTTGCCAAGAGAAGCCCCATCCTCTATATAAATGAGGACACTGTCAAATTCCATTCAGGTAAAAATGACAGGTTTCTGTACAATCATGGTAAAAATAACAGGTTTCTGTACAATCATGAGAATCAGAACTCGATTCCTAAGTTTCTTTGCTTGTTTTTAAAGGTCACAAATGCCAAACTGCTCGACTTATGACCGTTCAAGATTACAATGGCCTCAAAAAGGGTGCTTTACAGCCCATAAAGCAGGGGTGTCAAACTCAATGTCACTGAAGGCCGCATCAGTATTACGGTTGCCCTGGGGGGGCTGGGTGTGTGTGGCCAGAGTGGGCGCAGCCTACTGGGTGGGCGTGGATGGAGTGGGTGTGGCCTACTGGGTGGGCGTGGCCAGTTCTACGTCATTCGCATCAAGGGTGCCTGTGGGGGCCTGGGCAGAAGTGGGACAGATCTGAGGGTCTCTGGCAGAAGGGGGTGGGACCGGGGCAAGTGCCAAGGCATGGTCCACATGGGGCAAGTGCCAAGATGGCCACCACAAAATTGTACATTGGCTCCCGGCCGGCCTGGGCCAGGGCCAAGGCGGAGGGGGCCGTTCCCTCACTGTTTCCAGAATGGCTTTGCGGGCCACATGAAACCACTTCACGGGCCGCATCCGGCCCTCGGGCCTTGTGTTTGACATGTCTGTCATAAAGCAGGCATCATAAAAATGTTACTCCCCACCTTGTGGTCATGTGACCTGACCAATTTCTGGTGCTTGGCAACCAGCGCTCATTTACAACCAGTTGCCAAGCACCCTCCAATCACGTGACTGCCACTTGCAATCTTCTCGGGAGGCAGGGAACATTGCAAGCAGAGGGGATGGGGGTGAACTGAAATCCTTCTGTGGGCTACAGGAACTGAGCTGAAATCAGCCAGCCGAAGGATTTCTCATGCATGCACGGAGGGGAGGGAAAATCCTAAAGATTTCAGCTCTGCTCCTGCAGCTCGGCGAAGGATTTTCCCTCTGTGCACAGAGGGGAGGGAAACTCTCTTAGTGGGCTGCAGGAACATTTGTGAGCGAAAGGGCTGCCTGCCAGGAGGATTTCAGTTTCGTACAGAACTGAATTCCTCCTGGCAGGCACATCGTTTTGCTCCATCTGCTTAACAATGCAGGAGATTGCTTAATGACTGCTATCAGAGTGCCGGGATTGTGGTTGCCGAGCAAGGCAATCATGTGGGCATCTTGCTTAACAACCGTTTTATTCAGGGACTGAGATTGGGAATTGCAACCAGGAACTCCATCACTAAGCAATCCAGTCATGGTCATGAAGCCGTGCCAACTTATAACGGCTGTTCCAGCAATTCCTGTTGCTGCCATTAAGTGAATCCTGTATGGTTGCAGCATCCCAAATCACAGTCATGTGATTGCCATTTGCAACCTCCTGCAAGCTTCCTCACTGACTTTGGTTGTCAGAAGTCAGCAGGGAAGTGGGCAAATAGCGATGACATCATAATTTCGAGCTGGTTGCCGAGAGCCCAAATAGCAATCATGTAACTGCAGCGCATTCAGCACCATTATCACTTCTAAGGGTGACTGAATGAGTGGCCATTAAACGAGGACTACGTGTAATCCACTTTTCAGGACAGTTGACTTGCCCACTTTGGGCTGTTGTCCCCTTAGGCGTCCTCTGCTCTACTCAGGCTTTGTAACTCACTTGTCACTGGCTGCAGCTGCAAAAGGGCACAGCCCTTCTTTGAGTCCAGCACTTTGTAGTAAGTCAGTGTCTTTTTTACCTCCTTCATTTGCAGGCTCTTGCGAGAAGGGGAAGCCTCTGGCACTACCTGTAACCCAGAGAGACATCGGCATTAGCACACGCTCTGACCACCTGTCAAGCACAAAGGATCAAAAGCAAACGGTACACTCCAGCCCAGAAGAATTATTATTCAAGCCTATACACAAGAATCTACTCAACTAACAGTCAGCACTAAACTGGTGCTAGATAAGAGTCAACAGAATTTGGGGGGGGGGGTAGATTTGGATCTCTTATGGCAGTGGTGGCGAACTTATGGCATGTGTGCCAGAGGTGGCACTCAGAGTCTTCTCTGTGGGCACGTGCACCATTGCCCCAGCCCCGCGTCCCCCCACAGCCCCCTCCTCCTCACCAGCAGCCCCCCCAGAGGAGAGTTGCCCCCGAGTGCAGTCCGCGCAGAGCAGCACAGCCAAGAGCATGGCAGCCAGGCAGCGGGGAGAAGACTCTGCCCTCGCGCCCTGTCACACGCAGATTATGCTGCGGGGCATGGGCAGAGGGCGTGGCTGCCATGGCGCTGCTGGGCTGCCTGGGCAATCTGCCACAGGCCGTGGAGGCAATAGGTGGCCCTGCGGGTGGGCGGGGCACAGAGTGGGGTGGGCAGGGAGGCAGGGGCGGTTTTGGGGCACTCGGTCTCTAAAAGGTTCGCCATCACTGTCTTATGGTGATGCAAGGATTCCAAACTGATGGTGCGTTTAATTCCGCCCTCCCCAGTTCTGCTTGCTCTTCTCCCACATCACCTAACTAAATCTGTACCCATGGCAGGAAGTGCAATCCCAGATTGGCAATATTGGGATTCTTCTGAATCTGTTACCCTCCCTGTCCAGAACAGCCGCTAGAAGTCTCCCAGAACCACAATCTAAAGCTCCTCCATCCGTACCCCCAGTCAGGTATCCCTACCCTTACCAGATCAAAGCCATCAATGTCCACCAGCTTGAGGCCTGTATGAATTTCTCCTTCTGTAGCTACTGGAGTCCTGGTAGTAATAGCACTGCAAGGAGAAGGATAACGGGCAATGCTTTGGAAATAATAAGTGTACTTGGATTGCAAATTTTCCAACTAAGAAAATTAGTGATTCCACACTTTCCCATCCAACCCCCTAAACAGGAAAACAATAGAAAATGTTTTCTCACCAGTAAGTAGCAACTGGATCTTTTTTCTTCTTACGCTGAATATAAAAATCTTGGATATATCGGGTAGTGTTTGGGCAACTTGACAGCAGAACAAGTCCAGAACCTTCCCTACAAAAACGCAAAGTCCTTTTTAAAACATCCGTCTGTTCTTTAACAGGAGCTATTAATAAACCTCACTGAATGGACAAACTAAGGATTTGTTTGAGACCACTCAACTAATTTATAATCGTGATGGGATCTGAACTTTGGACATTTTCCATTCTAAAATGCAGCCTGAGTTTACATCATATCAGGAGTCGTGGCTGGCTTAGCCCATAATCCTGGGTAATCATATAACTGGCTTGAATATACTAATCAAATCAGACAAACTCGACTTATAACCAGTTAAGCCCATAATTGTGATGTAATGGTCATTAAGTGGGTCACCATGTGCCATACCCAATTTTATGACCCTTTTTTGTAGCAGTCAGTAAGTGAATGCAATGGGATTAAGCAAATATGATACCGTGTTTCCCCGAAATTAAGACCCGGTCTTATATATTTTTTTTGCCTCCAAAAGAGGCACCAGGTCTTAATTTTGGAGAACGTCTTACCTTAGGTCCACCACAGCCAGGCCTCCCACATCCCAACACCTGTCGCGCCGCTGCTTGACTTCTTCTGCGGCCGCTTGCTGCCACTTGTGGCCAGACGCCATGTGGCACATTGTGCTGTTGCCGCTACTCCTGGCACGAGGCCGCATGGTGCTATGCGCCGTTTCTGCTACTTGCGACAGGATGCTGCATGACTCTTTGGGCTGTTTCTGCTGCTCGCGGCAAGATGCCGCATGGTGCTTTGTGCCGTTTCTGCTGCTCGCGGCAGGATGCTGCGTGGCTCTTTGGGCCGTGTCTGCCAGCAGCAGAAACGGCCCAAAGAGCCACGCGGCATCCTGCCGCGAGCAGCAGAAATGGCACAAGGCACCATGTGGCGTCCTGCCAAGAGCAGAGAAAATGACCCGAAGCTCCGTGTGGTTTTTTGCCGCGAGCAGCAGAAATGGCTGAAGCGCTGTGCAACCTCCTGCCGTGAGTGGTGGCACTGGCGTGATGAGCCATGCGACCTGACAAATGTCGGGGTGTGGGAGGCCTGGCTGTGGTGGGCCTACCAGTAAGGTAAGCGGCTGTGGGGTGTGGGGCAGCTTCACCCCCCCCATCCCTGCCCTAGCTTGATTTTTAGGCATGCGCCTCGCCCCCAAACTAGGGCTTATTTTTGGAGTAGGGCTTATATTAGGCCCACCCACCCCCAAAATCAAGCTAGGGCTTACTTTTTGGCTGGGACTTACTTTCGGGGAAACACGGTAGTTATTAAGTAATCCCATTGTTTCTATCCGGCATTTTTTTTACTGGAAAACAGAAGTAAACACCAGTTTACATGCTGGCTGGGAAATTCTGGGAGTTGAAGTCCACAAGTCCTAAAGTTGCCAAGGTTGGAGACCCCTGATTAAGGACATCACATGATGGCCTACGAAGAAGCAACATCGTTTTTACAATTAAGTAGGCTAGATGATGGAAGGTAAGTATTATGTGCACATATTAAATCATGATATCCTGACTTAGCTTTCATCTATCACTTTCACATTTCCCCTGGAACTAGGATTCAGCTACTTACTTTTCTGGAGCTTTGATCACCTGGAGATCTTGTGGGAGATTTAGATTCTGGCTTAGCTGTGGCAGAACAGATTGCAAAGTCAGGTCTTCTGGCTTGCCTGTTGGAGGAAGAGCGAGCCTATCAATGGCCCACATTCCAATCAAATCTCATTTACCACTCCTTCGTGTGTAAGAGTTCTTTTTCCCTTACTGCTGGAGGTCTGCTTGTCCTCCAGATTAAAATTAATATCACTTCCCAATTTATTTGGAGAAAAAAACCTGTTATCTTCACATTTCTCCTAAATTATTTGCAGTACAGTGCTAAACAGCCAATGTGCAAATACCTTCACTGATTTATAAAGAAGGCTTCATCATTTCATATATAAGAAAAGTATCCATGGCAGCTATCCCATACCCCATTCAGTCACAGGACTGCATACCTGATACAGGGATACCGCAAGGTTTGTTAATGGCCACAAGTGTACCTGAAATACAAAATTGAAAGGACAAATGGCAATGGGTTCAAAACAATTCCAGAACAGGCTTACAGATTACTGCACAATTCAAAACGATGGTATAGTGCAGGGGTAGGCAACCTTGGCTCTTTTATGACTCGTGGACTTCAACTCCCAGAATTCCTGAGCCAGCATAAAAGAGCCAAAGTTGCCTACCCCTGGTATAGCGGGATTGTATAATTCACAGGTTATGGTGGGTTGGCTTTGGGGGAGTGGCTATGGATATTTTATTACACTTCATAGTTCCCATGTTCATTCCTTTCTTCCATGTTCTTTTAAAATCAGGGGAAGGAAAAAGAGAATATATAGACATTTGAAAAAGGTACAAAGTAACTTAAGTTGCAGTCTCTGCCAGTTTCCTATATAGGCTGTCCTTATTTAGCAATTACAATTGGGCCTGACAAATTGGTTGTTAAGCAAAACAATTGCTAAAATGAAATTGCCTCTGTGCAAATGATTTTATTTCAACTTTTCTCTGCTGTACAGTTCTGTGAAGGTCATAAATGCAAGGCTTGGTCCAAAAGTTACTTTTTCCATCACAGTGGTAGCTGTGAATGATGCTAAACGAGGACTGCCTGTATCAGCAGAAAGGATTCCATTGCAAATGCCCATGAATGACATAAATATCTACGTCTATTTCTTTCTTCAACAATAAAAACCACTTTTGATATTCCATTGCAAAGTTTAGAATCCTGCCAGTCCAAGTATACATACAGGTAGTCCTCGACTTACAACCATTCGTTTAGTGACTGTTCAAAGTTACAAAGTTAGCACTGAAAAAGTGACTTACAGCAGGACTGTTTTCCACACTCAACAATAGTTACAACATTCCCACGGTCACTTGATCAAAATTCAGACGCTTGGCAACTGGTTCATATTTATGAGGATTGCAGTGTGTCCCGGGATCATGTGATCAGCTTTTGTGACCTTCTGAGAAGCAAAGTCAATGGGGAAGCCAGATTCACTTAAGAACCGTGTTACTAGCTTAACAACTGCAGTGATTCACTTAACCACGGGGGCAAGGAAAGTCGCAAAATAGGATCAAAGCTTACTTAACAACTGCTTTGATTAGCAACAGAAATTTTGGGCTCAACTGTGGTCATAAATTGAGGATTAATTGTATACGAGATTCAACTATACTTTGCTCAACCACATCATTTACTCAGTAAATCATACTGGTTGAGATCACACGACATAGTAAACCAAGATCAAGCCACATTGTAGCTTAGCATCTTTAAACCAGGTCATATCCCTCCAATAGTCTTAAACAGACCTGTGTGCCACCAAACAGGAAGAAGCTTCTTAATCAAGTATGGTAGCATATTAAAGGCTCAATAAAAGTCCAGTTGCCCTACTGGAGCCAAGCAGATGTTTCTGGGAAAAGGACAAAGCCAATGTGAAGGCAAAAGTTTGCCACTCCTTAGCTGCTGGGGATTCATTTGGGATATTACATGAAGGTCCTGCCCCGTCCTCTGCCCGTTCAAATCTCCTGCCCTTCGGTTTCAATGTTTGCCCATACATTCCAGGACAAGGATGATCGACCAGGCCTTCCAAATGTTCTTGGGGTCTACTTACCATAAACTCCAGCTGGCACAGTTAACCGAGGATGATAGGAATTTGAATTCAGCAATATCTGCAGGGTTCCCTACCATTGGCTCAAGAATTATGAGAGAACGTACGTACCATCCGCATGTACTATAGATGCTTCCAGTAGTTTCAGCAACGAATCAGGCTCCAGTGGCTTTAACGGTTTCAAGTAGTTTATTTTACTGGGTGTTTCTCTCATTGACTTGTCTAATTTTTTTAGCTTCAGCAAGTGATACCTAAGCCAAATGAAAATTGTTTTAAAAACCCACTTGTATTCTAAGCCAGCTATTATCTTCATATTCATTCTCTTTTTTTCCAATAATTATTTTTTTTAATCTAGATCAGGAGTCTTCAAACTTGACCCTTTTATGACTTGTGGACTTCAACTCCCAGAATTCCTCAGCCAGGCATGCTGGCTGAGGAATTCTGGGAGTTGCAGTCCACAAGTCATAAAAGAGCCAAGTTTGAAGACCCCTGATCTAGATGAATACCTTACCACTATCATTCTTGGCAGTTAACGACTGGAATTATGCTCATCAAAAGTTTCACAAAATGTAATGAGGGGGAAACCTATGGCAGCCTAGATGTTGCTGTATAGCAGTGAGTGTTTCGAACTGCAGAGCAGCAATCTCCAAAGAACTGCTACTTCCTTCATTGTATATAAGAGATCAAGTGAATGGACAGCAATAGCAATAGCACTTAGACTTATATATCGCTCCATAGAGCTTTACAGCTCTAAGTGGTTTACAGAGTCAGCCTATTGCCCCCAACAATCTGGATCCTCATTTTACTGACCTTGGAAGGCTGAGTCAACCTTGAGCGGGTCAGGATTGAACTCCTGGCAGTCAGCAGTGAATTAGCCTGCAATACTGCATTCTGACAATGCCTGGAGAGGAGAGGCATTTTAATGTGAACACAGTAAATCAGGGGTCTTCAAACTTGGCCCTTTTATGACTTGTGGACTTCAACTCCCAGAATTCCTCAGCCAGCCATGCTGGCTGAGGAATTCTGGGAGTTGAAGTCCACAAGTCATAAAAGGGCCAAGTTTGAAGACCCCTGCAGTAAATGAATAAGAACTACTCTAAAGGATCATTCCATACTAATTTTGAAACAAAGTTGGTGTCATTGACTTCCTCTGTCTCGAAATTCTCACAGGGCAGCTAAGTGTTTTATATGAAGCTTGGCTGAAAAAAGAGCTTTCTAAACCTGTTGACATGAACAAATTTTAGAAACATCCAGGCTTAGAACTGGAAGCTGATGTAAATACATACGGATTCGCTATTCTCTCTTCAATTTCAAACCAGGTAATAAAAATGGGCTATATACAAATGAAACAGCCATTCTTGTATTTCAATGTATTTCTAAGACAATTTGAAATACAACTACAGCCATTCAATACTTTCCTTGCTCAACTCCCATGGATTTCCTTCATGAATTTATTTGGAGAGGCAGACAAAAGTAGCTCAAGGTAAACAGCTTCTCATTTATAAACCCGGAGAAGGAAAAAACTATCCTGCACATCAATGTTTCTCAACCTTGGTAGCTTGAAGATGTGTGGACTTCAACTCACAGAATTCCCCACATAACTGGCTGGGGAATTCTGGGAACTGAAGTCCACACATCTTCAAGCTACCAAGGTTGAGAAACATCGCTGTACATGCTTACAAGGTTGGTGCAATAAACAGGTCCAGACGAAGCCCGAAAGACAGCTGGCTTGAATTGTCTCTCGGCTTCTTTTCCTCTAATAGGAGAACTTCCAGTCATTCTGGAGGTATCTCTGCAGGTCCCTCTTTGCGAGAAATGCAGGCAAGGGATGTCGCCACTGACGAAGCGTACTTCATCCCTTGCGGCATTTCTTGCCCGCACGAGTCATGCTTGTTGAGCTTCTTCTGCCTGGAGATTCTCAGTCATTTAGGTCCTGGCAAAAGAAGAAAGTCCAGTTGCCTCCTGAAAAAGCACCTTTGGAACAACCCTGACCTGGATGACTGAGAATCTCCACAGACATTTAGCTATGCACTTTGGGATGAAGCCGCTCCGAATGGTGCAGGAGTATGAAAGGATTTCCAGAAAACCTTGCAGACTACAGGAACCATTGGCGCTTCAGTTTGAGATGCAGACCACACAGCCTTGTGCCGCTCTTCACAGTGAAGGGACACAGGGCAGAAAACTTCCTGCAGCCAAGAAGGCTCCACACACATTTGCACTAATCAGGTAACCCAGAGGGCACAAATAAACTTCCAAATGGCCTCAACGACTCTCTAAAAGGATCCAAATGATCAGCTGTCTGCAAGGAGTATAAATCCTTCCATTTCCCCTCTATCCAGTCAGAGCCGAAGAAGCTTCTTGGGTGAGAAGCAAAACGTCTTCAAAGAAAAAACAAGGAAGTCCAGTTGGCCTCTTGAAAAAGCACCTTTGGGGCGTCCTGCCTGTCACCACACAGACAGAAGCCCCGGCAGAAGAAGGCGAGTTAAGATGCTAATGCAGGGGTCTTCAAACATGGCCCTTTTACGACTTGTGGACTTCAACTCCCAGAATTCCTCAGCCAGCGTACCTGGCTGAGGAATTCTGGGAGTTGAAGTCCACAGGTCGTAAAAGGGCCATGTTTGAAGACCCCTCTGCAAATGGAAACTGACCGATTTTCTTACCAAGCAGGCGGGGTGCTGAAATGCGCGCGCAGCCTTCCCCGCGCGCAGACCACGCGGCGGAGGCTAATGCTGAACATCCCGAGCGCGCGGCGAACAGCCCGGAAGCGTGTACTGGACGGTAGACACACGTACGACGACTTGCCTCACCTGTTAGAGGCACGGTCGCTGCTGGGAGATGTAGTTTCCTGCGAGAGAGCAAATGCCGTATAGCACCGCCTCTTTTTCCCCTGTTAAAAAAAAAAACAAAAAAAAAACAGGAAGGCCCGCCCGTCCGAGGAACAGAACAGCCCCTGATTGAAGTACCAATGCGCGGGAGGCGGGGCTCCAAAAACAACACGTTAGCACATGCTAACGCATGCGCTCTTTGCCTTGGCGGTCGCTTTCTGCCCTTCGTGAAGATGGCTTCGCGCGCGGGACCTCGAGCCACGGGAACCGATGGCAGCGACTTCCGGCACCGGGAGCGCGTGGCCCAGCATTACCAAATGAGGTGGGGTGGGGTCGCGCTCATGCACCCATTAGGAAGCCAATTTCCCCCCTCCCTCCCCGTCTTTAAACCTGCATGTTGCAGCATCGGGAGCTGCCGCTTTCCTGCCTGCCCTGCCTGATCCGTGCTCTGCAACCGACTCGACAGGACGATTGTCGTTGGCTGCTCCTACCGATCATTGAATTGGTGGCTTCCTCTAAAATGAGAGTCATTTAGTGCATTTCTCTTCCCCCCCCCTACCCTTTTATATAACCTCCTTTCCCCAAAGGTAAAAGGCGGGAGATAGCATGCTGCTCGATTGTATTTGAATAATGAGGTTAAACACTGCGTTCATTTTTCCTTAGATTGCATTCTTGGTGGCTTGTCTTCTACGGCAGGGCTTTTCAACCTTTTCACCCATTGTACCACTTTTAGGATATGGCAACATCCGAGTACCACCAGTCGCCTAGCAAACTGTCAAAAACTTGATGACCCCCCCCCCAAAGGAAAAAAAGTGATAAAGTACAGGTAGTCCTCAACTTACAACAGTTTGCTTAGTGACTGTTCAAAGTTACAATGGCACTGAAAAAAAGTGTCCCCCAAGACACAGCCGAGCAAGACACCTGCCTGCCCACCCGGCGGCGCTCTTCCTCCTGTCTGAGGTTTCCATTGTTGTGAGCATTTCTGCTGAGGATTGGCAGCGGGGGTGGGGTGGGGGGGTGTTTGGTTTTTATTCTCCCCATCTGCTGGGTGGTTGCAGCACATTTTGGTCACTTCATATGACCCTGGGACACTGATCGTCATAAATATGAATCAGTTGCCAAGCATCTGAATGTAAATCACAAGACCCTGGAGAGGCTGCAACATTCCAGCTGATCGGCGCTTCTTCTGGGCTCAGAAGCGCCAGGATCAGCGCCAAGCTCCAGCTGGAACCTGGCACTGATCCTGGCACTTCTGCTGAGCCCTGACAGCCCTGCAGCTCCAGCCATCTCTTGCTCAGGCTTGTGTGGTGCTGCCACCGGTTCAGCTCATTCCCCTCCCCCGCTACCACTTTTCTAGGATGGTCGCGTACCACCTGCCAGGTGCCAATGTACCACAGGTGGTACCCGTACCACTGGTTGAAAAGCCCTGTTCTACGGCACAAGCCTCTGACCGAAGGAACTGGGTTGTTTTAATTGAGGATATCTGCAAAAATACATAGCAGGTAGCGGTGGCAGCATTTAGCTGAGGTGATAATAGCTAAACAGGATTAGTACTTGAGTGGAAAATCACCAGGATCTCTCTCTGGGCTGTACAGGAGCCTGAGAAGTTGAAAAGCTTTCTAGAAGAAATAGTAGCCAAACATTCTCTTATTATTGCCCAGATAATGTACCTTTGAGGTCAGTCAGATTTGATTTGCCTGGAGGACGACTTCATCTATAATTAAGAGGCTCTTGCAAGGTTTGAATGAGAAATGCCCTTGTTAAACCAACGAAGCCAATTCTCTAGATCTAAAAGAAGTTTATTGGGAGAAGAAAACACCTAGACAGACTTTCAAATGGAACAAATCCATTCAAACCAGCTAACTTAATGTCTTCCTTTTCACCACATTTTTGATACTTGTTTCAGAGAGGTTGGCTGGAGAGAGAATCTGGGCCCTCTGCTTCGAAGTTAAGCAAGCTTTCCTTTTTTCTTGGGCATTGACCTCTGCTTTTTGGAGTAGAGAAGACCATTGTCTTAAAGTATCTTTACATGTAAACACAGGTTTTAGCGGGATTATTGTTTTATGCAAGTCACTTTCAACTCATGGCAACTTTCTGGAGGAGTACCTACAGTCTTCTTGGCAAGCATTTTTGATGTCAAGGGTTCTCTGATGTCATGAGTTTGGCCAACCGATCAATGTATTATTTGGTACTTATGCCCAATTTACTTACTGATTTATTACATTTTTATCCTGCCTTTATCACTTTATAGGTATCTCAAGGTGGAGAACATATATAATGTGCCTTCCTGCTCCTATTTTCCCCGCAACAACAGCAACCCTGTGAGCTGAGTTGGGCTCAGTTGAGCCAGAGTGACTGATCAAGTCACCCAATCAGCTTTCATGCCTAAGGCAGAAATAGAACTCAGAACCCAGCACTTTAACCGCTATGGGTTGCTAGTTGATTGATAAAGGAACTGACTTAGTTTTTACTAGTGGCTGAAAAAAGAGGTAAACAGAAAACAAAAGGCAGGCTCTCAGTGGTGGCGAACCTATGACACGCGTGCCAGAGGCGGCACTCAGAGCCCTCTCTGTGGGCACGCGCGCCATACCTCGGAGAATGGCAACCATCCCTCTTCAACCAGCCGCCCGCTAACTCACCGAGGTCCCACATGGCTGGATGCATCCCAGCACCCATGCGCTCGCTGGCCTCTGTGTGCAGGGGCTGATGGTGTCAGGCAGCAGCTGCTCGGCTCCTGCCTCACCTTGCCCTGTGACAATGGCACCCCCGCCCTGCCTCGCCTTGCCTCACCTCTCCCCGCAGGATGAGCCTCCTGCCCACCGTCTCACCTGCCAGAGACCCCCTGGATCTCCCCCAACCCTGCCTGGCCCCCACAGGTGTCCCTCCCCACGAGCAACATTGAGGTGATCACACCCACCTTGGCCACACCCACCCAATCTGCCATGACCACCACAGCCACGCCCATCCAGTGGGCCATGCCCACCTGGCACCCGGCGATAAATAAGTGGGTTTTGGGTTGCAGTTTGGGCACTCGGTCTCTAAAAGGTTCGCCATCACTGCTCTATCTTTCCAGACCTTTACCATGTTGTTGACTTATCAGATGTTTGAATGGGCACCGTTCTACCATATTGGAAAGTAAGAGATTTGTCATAAGTTTCCTTGTGACATAGGTGCCAGAAGGTGGTGGGCAGGGGTGGAGTTGAAGAGCAGGGTAAATGTGGTTTAAGTAAATACTGTGTACAGCTAGCTGTCTCATGGTGGTAATTTAGCTGTTGAAGCTTTTTCCATTGCAACATCATTACGTTGGGAAAAACAGTCACTGAATGTTTGCTTGTTATGCAATGATAAAAGCCCTGGGGCTTTGGGAGAAAAATATTTCTCATGAATGCCTCTTGACCTTTCTCGCGGAACAGCTTTTCTCAGGTTAGGACTGCTTTGCCTCAAGGAAGCAAAAGTCTGTCCTGTAGTTCAGAAGTGGGTAATGAAGCACCCACTGGCGCTTTTTCTTAATAGCTGCCAGATTGTCTGCAGTAGCTGGATATATATATTTTTTTGAAGATTATTTTAAATAAAATAAAGGGAAGCCCCCATTGAAAATAAGTACCAACTTTATTTATACAGATAGTCCTTGACTTACAACCACAATTGAGCCCCATTTTCTAAGCAAGACAGTTGTTAACTGAGTTCTGCCCCATTTTACGAACTTTCTTGCCACAATTGTTAAGTGAACCACTGCAGTTGTTAAGGCAGAGTCAGGCTTGTCCCAGCTAGATTCTAGGAAAGAACAACACTCCATTTGGTTGAAGCGATAGGCTCTTTTACTAAGCATTGGTGGTTGCAGCAAAAACAGGCTAGAATTAAAATTCACACACAAAAGTTTACAAACTTTTCTTCTTCATCCCGGCCCTCCCCCTTTGACCGGTTCACCTTCGGCCGGTGATGTGTCACATAGGTGTTTTGAGTATTGCTGGGATGTTTGGTGCAATCCCCATTCCTTTCTCAGGGTTCGTGGCCTTGAAGACTGGAACAGGCTGGTTTCTCGCACCTCTGGTTGCTCTCAACCTGTCATCACCCCTTCCCTTTTGGTCTTCTCTACCCCATCCATACTTATTGCCCATTTCCTCTCCTTTCCCCCACCGCTTAGCAGTTGATGGCAGGATGCCAACGAGGAGCCAAGCAGAAGATGGCAGATCTGACAGGTAGTAACAGCTATTAAGTGAATCTGGCTTCCTCAATGACTTTGCTTAGTCAGAAGGTCACAAAAGGTGATCACATGATCCCAGGACACTGTAACCATCATAAATCCATGCCTGTCGCCAAGCATCCAAATTTTGATCTCATGACCACAGGGACGCTGCAACGGTCATGTGAAAAACGGCCATCAATCACTTTTTTCCAGTGCCATTGTAACTTTGAACGGTCACTAAACAAATGGTTGTTAAGTCAAGGACTATCTGGGCTTAGGTTTTTGTACTGGAGCTCAAGGAGACATACAAAATATTCCTGTCTTCCATCCTCTCCTCCCCCCCCCAACAACTCTATAAGGTAGGCCCTGGTTGAGAGAGAATGCGACCGAGAGTGCATTGGAATGTACATCTCTCCAGTTGTCATCCAGCACCTTAAGCATTACACCACACTGGCTGTCATTTTCAAACAGATATTTACAAAGATGCCTACGAATTCTTTTCACGGTTTCAGAAAATGAATATGGTTAGATGGTATCCTCAAGTTATGGCGGTAAGGGAGCCTGCCCACCACAGTCATAAATCGGGCCACCCACACGGGCGGTTGTCGTTAAGCAAATGAATGGCTCACTATCGACCAGTTTTGCCCCAAACTGGAAGTAACTGCCCGTTTTTGGCAAAGCTGCTGTAAAACATGGTTATATGACTGTGGGATGCTGCCAATAGCCATAAAGGCAGGCCGGTTGCCAAGCGCCCAAAGTGTGATCATGTGACCACGAGGGTTGTGTGCGGCCATCAGAAATTCAAATCCTGGTCGTAAGTACCCTCAGAGGTCCAGCATAACTCTGAATGGTCACTAATCAACTGGTCGTAAGTTGAGGAATACCTGTATTTGGAAGTATGTTGGCTACAACTAAAAAGGACAAAATGAAGCTGAGTGGATAGAAAGCATCCATGGAGACTAGGGGAGGCTGTAGAGGGCAACATCACAACTTAGTTTTCAATGAAATTTAAATGAATTTTTCTCACTGTCCTTGATTAAGTCCATTATAGTAGCCGTTTCCTGAAAGTTCTTTCAGAGTTCCAAATGTGTATCCAGTGACTGTAAATATGTGCTTATCCTGCCATGTCATGTCATTCCTACGGTATGGATCCATGAGTGACATGAGGGCAAAGATTTAATACCATCTCCGATTCATTTCATCTGTTACCCATAGGGGTAGGCAACCTTGGGTCTTTTATGACTCTTGGACTTCAACTCCCAGAATTCTATGCTGGCTCAGGAATTCTGGGAGTTGAAGTCCACGAGTCATAAAAGAGCCAAGGTTGCCTACCCCTGCCATAGAAGTTGAGCTTCCTGATTCAACCATTCCAGAAGGCCATTGGGTCTGGAAGGCCGCTCCGATTTTTGTTTCAGTTTTTAAAACTCTCTGACTCCTTTTAGCAGAGGATCAAACTCACCATTCCTCCTTGCGTCTTTTCTCTGCTTTCCACAGCGTCTCTCTCAAGTCTGAGATTAAGAAGTTGATCTACATACAGGTGGCCCTGTGGCTGTTGGTGGCAGCACAGATGTGCGTAGCTCACTTCAAACTTCTGCCCCATGACAAGGTGGCCATGCCTTACCAATGGGAGTACCCCTACTTGCTCAGCATCATCCCTTCCCTCTTTGGCCTCTTCTCCTTTCCCCGAAACAACATCAGCTACCTGGTGATTTCCATGATCAGCACTGGCCTCTTCTCGGTGGCGCCTCTCATCTACGGCAGCATGGAGATGTTCCCGATGGCCCAGCAGCTCTACCGCCATGGCAAAGCCTACCGTTTCATCTTTGGTTTCTCTGCAGTCTCTGTCATGTATTTGTTGATAGTGGTGGCGGTGCAGGTTCATGGCTGGCAACTTTATTACAGCAAAAAGCTCTTGGACTCCTGGTTTACCAGCACTCAGGAGAAGAAGAAGAAGTAAACAAGGGGTTGGGACTGCATGCACCAACACTCGCTTGGATGGAGGGGTGGGGAGGAGGGAGAGGTCCCCCTGAAGGAGAGGTAGATAGCGCTCTTGGGGTTTCTCTCACATTCATACTGAGCAAATGGGAGATCCAGGGGTTCCAGCTGCCTGATTGAACATTGAACCAGGCTTGATTGTTTTCCAGCTGGTGTGACCTACAACTGGGAGCTATAGGCCTGGGTAGTCCTGCTTTGGAAGGGATTTAGGGGATCGTCCTTCCAAAGGAGAGGCAACTGATACCCTTTAGAGATATGCTTTCCTCGCTTGACTTAGGCAGATGAAACTTGGAGTCTCCTGTTGGTTTGAACGAACCAATACTGAGCTATGCCACATGCACTTTAAAAGATTCACTTGTGCACTATCTTGAATGACGCTGTGAAAAATTGGATCCTAGTAGGAATAGGAAAGCAGCACACAGCGAGGCCAGGAACCCCTCCCTCCCTCCCTCCCTCCCTTCCTTCCTTCCTTCCTTCCTTCCCTCCCTCCCTCCTTCCTTTCTTCCTTCACTCCTTCATTCCCACTCCAGAATATATTATAGGATCCAACCCTGTCAAGAGATGTTGTGTGTGGTCATACTCCCAGGAGTAGCTACCCTGGTGGTAAGAGCTGCGACCCAATTTTATTCTTTCTCCAGCCCAGGGGACTGGTACATGCCAAGCACGGAGGCCTCCTGTGCTGAATTACCCCTCAGCTTAACTTGCCTTCTTTCCCTGTAACCAGCCCATCCACGTTCCAGAGACTCTTGGCCTTTTCTACAATCTGTCTAGGTGTTCCAGGAATGGCTGCCGCCACCCATCTCTGCTCTCGTGCTTGTGAACCAAATAAAGTGCTATCTTAAAAGTCTTGCTCCAAGGTCTTTTGTGGACTGGAAGTGGGTGGTTGTTGGTGGTGGTGGGCAGTCGATAGCAGTTATATATATGTGTGGACTTCAACTTCCAGAATTCCCCAGCCAGCACAGCTGGCTGAGGAATTATGGGAGTTGAAGTCCTCCCTTCTTAAAGTGACCCAGCTTGAGAAACAGTGACTTATATGCAGAATGTCTTTCTTCCACTCTAGCTTCCTAGCAGATGGTCTTTAATGGAGGAGAATATTTGTAGCTCAGGGTTGACATGAGGGGTCCTTGGTGCCCTCTGAGCTTGTTTTCTTGCAGGCGTTTCATTATTCAAACTAGGTAACATCATCCGTGCTAGTAAAGAGTGCAGTTTGCTGTCAGTTTATATTCTGGTAGCTTGCCCTGTCATTATTGGTGGGGATGGTCTTAGAGATTCTTTGGTTGGGCTGTTTATTTTTGGCTCTTTGGCAGTTTTTGATTGGGGTATTGTTTATTTGATTGCTGGTCTGATGTTAACCTTGGAATTAATCTGCTGATCTGGGTGCTGATTGCTGGTGGAGAGGTGTTGGGGTTTTTTGTTCCTTTTTGGGCTGGGTGATTGTCCCTTTTGCATAGTCTAGAGATGTTAATGTCTGTGTGTTTACCGGTATTGATGGCCGACTTGTCAGAGTAACAGGCTTCTAGAAATTCATTGGCGTTTTTGGATTTGGCTTGGCTTGGGGGTGGTCTTAAGAGATTCTTTGATTGGGCTGTTTACCGTTGGCTCTTTGGAAGTTTCTTGATTGGGATATTACATTATTCCTGGTCTGATATTAATCTTGGCATTAATCTATGCTCATCTGGGTGTTGGTTGCTGATGGGGAGATGTTTGTGGTCTTTTTGCTGCCTTTTTGGCTTACTGATTATCTCTTTTGCACAGTATGTAGATATTGTTTATGGCTATGTGTCTGATAGCTGATTTGTCAGAGTGCCAGAACAAAAGTCGGGTGATAATTTGTGAGACAGAGATCAAAATGGCAAATTAGAAAAGCAAATCTACAGAAAAACCACCCATACTAACCAGGTACTCCACTACCAAAGCAACAACCCAAAAAAAGAAAAAGAAGCTGCACAAGGACTTTATTTAAACGAGCCCAAACACACTGCGGCAAACCGGAACAGCAGAAAAAGGAAATAGAACATCTATACAACTTATTCAAACAAAGTGGATACCCATGCAATTTTATCAAAAAGTCCCTGACCACTCAATCCAATACAGCACAACCAACACAAAGCCTAAAAAGAACTACACTGCCATATATCAAGAATATCTCAGATATCACCAACAGACTCCTACCACCACATAAAATCAACATAGCACACAAGCCAACTAAATATCCTTCAAAATATCCTATGCAGACCAAAAGACTCAATTACCCCAGAAGAAAAAAAACAGGAGTCATCTACAACATACAATGTAAGGACTGCAACAACCACTATGTAGGACAAATAGGCAGAAGACTGGCAGAACACATCCACGAACGTCAACTAGCAGTCAGAAGACATGAGATTTTTTTAATTCCACAACATATAGACAGATTTATCCAGAATTTCAATTGGGAAAATGTGACCATCTTAGACCACCAACACTGATAGGGCAAGACACCAGAATATAAGCTGACAGCAAACTACTCCTTTCTGTCTAAGGATAAAAAATAATAATTAACACATTTAGGTGGTTTGGTTCAGTTAGGGATAAGGATCAAGAAAATAGATGATTTACTAGAAAGCTTCAAAATAAGATTCCAAATAGCAAGGGCTACACTGCAAGATTTCAAGAACTCACCCCTGTATTTCCTTGATGATCTCGAAGGAGATGTTTACTATTGCTTTTTCCTGGGAAGTTATTTTTATTTATCAGCCTAACTTACAACCCATCCAAGTATTACTATGGTCTAATTTTCTTTGTTGTTGTTTTGGTGCCTTTGAGTCATTACTGAGTCCTGGCAACCGCCTGAACTCGTCCCCGCAGTGATCTTGGCAAGGTTTCAGAAGTTGCCTCCACCTGGGGTTGAGAGAGAAGGACGGATAAGTCCCCAGCTGGCTTCATGCCTACTCAACAGTCCCACAGTTTTTATCCTGATGCTTTAATCATTACAACAAATTGGCTCTTTGATTTATGAAAACCAGCCACGGCCAGCTATTTGCAGCTATTTAAATACAGATTGGGAGGGGGGAAAAAAAATCACAGGCTAGTGGTTTACCGCTAGCAGATTTTTGAAAACTGATAGTTGTTATGATAAAGAGAATTCTGTAGTACATGATCTAAATGGGATGTTTATTCCTGGAATGTTGTGCCATAATGCTAGGAAAGTGGCAGGCGTTTACAACAAGAAAAGCCACATTTTTCGTCTACTGAAATAATTTAAAATAACATGAGAAAAACTGCGGGCAAATTAAGCAACATTTTTGCTTGGTTTTTGGTTGGAGCTAGGATGTAAAGAATCTGCCCCAGCTGGCTCTTAGACGTTTTGATACGCCTAAGTTAATTCTTGCTAGCCACCCTTTCCAGAAGAGACAGTTAGTCTCTCCATGCCTACTTTGGTGCTGCAGCTTCAGTATATAACAATGATGGCGAACCTTTTAGAGATCGAGTGCCCCAAAACCAGCCCTGCCCCACGCCCACCCCCACTTCGCCCCTGCCCGCAGCCTGTCCCCGTCTATCCCCACCCCACCCGCCCACAGGGCTATCCACTGCCTCCACGGCCCGCCGCAGATCGCCCAAACAGGGCAGCAGCACCATGGCAGCCACGCCCCGCAGCATCATCTGCGCGACGGGGCGCGAGTGCAGTGTCCCCGCTGTCTGGCTGCCATGTTCTTGGCTGCGCTGCTCAGGTGATTCTCCATGGGGGGGGGCTGATGGTGAGGAGGGGCCATGGGGGAGGTGGGGCTGGGGCAATGGCATGCGTGCCCACAGAGAGGGCTCTGAGTGCCGCCTCTGGCACGTGTGCCATAGGTTCGCCACCACTGGTATATAAGATAAGATAACCTTTATTGTCATTTTTACTGTGAGTAAACTGGCCTACATTAAAAATGAAATTCTGTTGCCTGCTCTCAAAAGAAAGTATATCTCTACCCATACACATACATAACACACATATGCACGTGCTATATAAATATAACAACAACAGTAATAATAAAGTTGGAAGGTACCTTGAAGGTCATCTAGTCCAACCCCCTGCTCAGGCAGGATTTCGGACAAATGGCTGTCCAGTCTCTTCTTAAAAACTTCCAGTGTTGGAGCATTCACCACTTCTGGAGGCAGGTTGTTCCACTGATTAATTGTTCTAACTATCAGGAAATTTCTCCTTAGTTCTAGGTTGCTTCTCTCCTTGATTAGTTTCCATCCGTTGCTTCTTGTCCTGCCTTCAGGTGCCTTGGAAAATAGCTTGACTCCCTCTTGTTTGTGGCAACCCCTGAGATATCGGAACACTGCTATCATGTCCCCCCTTGTCCTTCTCTTCATTAAACTAGACATATCCAATTCCAGCAACCGTTCTTTATATGTTTTAGCCTCCAGTCCCCTATATACATATAAATATTAATCAAATATTGAATACATAGCTGAAAAAGGAAACTTGAGAGTTCACATGGTTGATGCTATATGGAACAAAACTGTGACTGAATTGGATGTTCTGTTTTGGATACTGTGATGCCTCCTCCCAGAAGGTAACAAGGAAAACAGGTTGTGAAGAGGATGTGTAGAGTCCCAGACAATCCTGCGGACCCTGCTCAAGCATCCCTTATATGCCACGTCCTGGATAGAAGGAAGTGAACTACCAATAATCTTTTCTGCCATCCTCACCACTCTGCACCGCCTTCCTGTCCGAAGCAGTAATGCTTCCAAACCAGACAGTAATGCCATGTGACAGGATGCCCTCTGTAAAAAGTGGTAAGGAGAGGGGAAGGGAGATGTACTTTTCTCATGCAACCCTGTCTTGCTTAGCAATGGAAATTTTGGGCTCAGTTGTAGTTGTAAGTCTAGGACACTGATGGCGAACCTTTTAGAGACCGAGTGCCCAAACTGCAACCCAAAACCCACTTATGCATCGTCGAGTGCCGGGTGGGTGTGGCCCATTGGGTGGGCGTGGCTGTGGTGGTAACGGCAGACTGGGTGGGACTACAAAGTTCAATCAATCAATTCCAACTTTGCAAGATCTTTTTTTTCCCCTCAAGAAGTTGAAATTGACTGATTGATTGAACCTTTTTTTTTTTTTTGCACATGGCGGCGGAGGCCTAAAGCGAAAAGTTTTTATAAAACCCAGCTGAAGGCCTAGGACTGGGGCAATGGCATGTGTGCCCACAGAGAGGGCTCTGAGTGCCGCCTCTGGCACCCGGGCCATAGGTTCGCCAGCACTGGTCTAGGACAAGCAAACCCAGAAATACTGAAAATATACATGGGGACATGATGACTTGGTGCTTAAAGATGCTGAGCTTGTCATCTGGAAAGTTGAGAGCCCAGATTCGAGACCTGAGCGCTGTGTGACAGGGTGAGCTCCCATTGCTTGTCCCAGCTCTTGCCCACCTAGCAGTTCAAAAGCATGAAAATGTGAGTAGATAAATAGGTACCACTTTGGGAGCAAGGTAACAGTATTCCGTGTGCCTCTGCTGGCCACATGACCATGGAAAAGGGTCTTCGGACAACGCTGGTTCTTTCGGCTAAGAAACGGAACTGAGCACTGCCCCCTAGAATCAGACACGACTGGAGAGGGCAGGGGTTTTCAAACTTGGCCCTTTTATGACTTGTGGACTTCAACTCCCAGAATTCCTCAGCCAGCATGCCTGGCTGAGGAATTCTGGGAGTTGAAGTCCACAAGTCATAAAAGGGCCAAGTTTGAAGACCCCTGCGATAGGGGAAACCTTTACCTTCATACATGGACTTTACCGGTATCATATTGCCTATAAAAGGGAGAGAGAGGCTGTTTGAGTCAGTACAAAACTAACTTCTAAAATAGCTAGTTCACACAAGAGGGAGCTCTTGATTGATTTTTATTTTTTTTTATTTTTTTTAAGTTTCTTACAGCAAGCAAGTATAAGTTAGCTCTTTGGCAAGCACAGATTAAGTGCGGCAAATGGCTTTCATTCTGCACCTAAAGCACATGAAGAGCAGCAAAAGGCTGGGAGGGAAGTACAGGAGGAAAGCAAATTAATCTGTCCTCCTTTTCAAACAGAACCTGGCCCAGGGTTTCCTAAACTTTTTTTTTCTCTCTCTCGGGGCCCCTTCTCACTTTCAAAAATTATGGACAGCTCCAAGAGAGCTTTTCTTTATACGCATTATATTTATCAATATTACTGTGAAATATTAAAATTAATATTGTGCAATATTTACTATGCTGTAAATTATGGTAATACAATAAATAATGTATTTATTGGTGTCGTTACTATTATTATTCCTCTGTTGCTTTGCATGTAAACTGACAGCTTTTGCTGACAAATTCCTTGTGTGTCTAATCACACTTGTCTAATAATATTCTGTTCCGATTCTATTCTGTTCTGTTCTATTCTATTCTATTTCCTATTTCCTATTTCCTATTTCCTATTCCATTCCAGCATCTGTTGCAACTACCCACAATTTCTGATGCAATTTTAATATTGCATTATTTTTCAACATAAGCTGGCTAATCATTTTGATTCGGGGGGGGCACACTTTAAGAAATACTGCCTTGTTGTTTTCTCCTTTGGCTTCTAAGGTGTGTTGGCCCTATAATAAAAGTTTGAACTCCTTATTAGGCAAACTGCTTTCCAGTTTGGCCTGGAAAGAGACTGCTAAGGACCTCTGGTATCATTCCTTATACGCTCCCAGTATTACATCTGCAAGTGTCCACCCTAAAAGATAGACCAGACTAAGAAAACAATGTCATGTAGGCCAGGACTACTTTTATTGTAACAGCTACAAGTAGCAGAGCCTTGAAAGTCTTGAGTGTATTTCCTCTCCTCCTTTTATCTCTGTGTAAAGGAGTGAGTTTGACTGAAATGTTTCCCTAAGTCAGTGTTTCTCAACCTTGACAATTTTAAGGCATGTGGACTTCAACTCCCAGAATTCCACAGCCAGCAATGCTGGCTGTGGAATTCTGGGAGTTGAAGTCCACATGCCTTAAAATTGTCAAGGTTGAGAAACACTGCCCTAAGTTGCTTTCTAGGCCCAGGCTCAGGCACCTCTTATCTGTCTCTTCCCTTGTCTTGTTAACTCTTGTCCTTCAAGGCCATTCCCTTTGTCCTCTATGGGGAGTGGCTCTTTTCAGCAGAAGAGGTCATTGGGCTATATTACCTGATGTGTGAGCATGCACCATTTCATAGCTGAGGATCTGAATTTATATACAAGAGCAGAAAGTCAAAGATTCAAATCTGCCTTTGCTATTGTCATGTCATATGGCTACAGTGATCATATGTCTTTTACTACAGGTAGTAAAACTTAATGACCGTAATTGAAAGTCATGCGGGTTGTTCAGTGGATGCCCCCATAACCATGATGGATTTTACAACCTTTTTTTCCCCAATGTTCATTAATCAAATGCCAAGGTCATTAAGTGAATCCGTTGCCAAACATAGGTGCTTTTTGCCAGAAGCCAATAAGTAGATGCTGTTTTTTGGCCAAAAAAAAAAAAGAGTCACTAAATGAATGGTTACAAGTTGAGGACTACCTGTATATATACAAGATGGAAAGAAAAAACGTCTTCCTGAAATTTTAATCAAATGAATTCCAATTAGTGTCAGCAGTAATAGGATGGACCAACCAGAGATTTGATTCTTGTCTTTATCCTTGTTCCTATATTCTTCTGATAAGAATATTGTAAGTGCTGCTGATATAGTGTATGTCATGGTTCCGATAGATCAGTGGTGGCGAACCTATGGCACGGGTGCCAGAGGCGGCACTCAGAGCCCTTTCTGTTGGCACACGTGCCATCGCCCCAGTCCTAGGCCTTCAGCTGGATTTTATAAAACATTTTCGCTTTAGGCCTCTGCCGCCGTGTGCAAAAAAAAAAAGGTTCAATCAATCAGTCAATTTCAACTCGCGGGAAAAAAAAGATCTTGCAAAGTTGGAATTGATTGATTGAACTTTATAATCCCACCCAGTCTGCCGTTACCACGGCAGCCACGCCCACCCAATGGGCCATGCCCACCCAATGGGCCACACCCACCCAATGGGCCACACCCACCCAGCACTCGACGATACATAAGTGGGTTTTGGGTTGCAGTTTGGGCACTCAGTCTCTAAAAGGTTCGCCATCACTGCGATAGATAAAACTCTTCAAAAGAACTTCGAGGCACTGTTTACCTTAAAGAATTTTTTATTTGAGAAACAATATAACAACACTACATAGTTGTAACCAGAAACTAAATTCCCCTCCCCTGGATGCAAAGTAACAAAGTGCAATTCCCTTCTCCAATAAACAGTCATAAATCACATTCCCTAATTAGCTTGAAGTGCAGGCTTTCTCTCCAGCTGCCAAAACACTATCAGCTCTGGGCCCAATGTCCTTGGGTTCCCATGATTAAGTTATTGTTATGACTAGCTGGACTCTCATCCCTATTCCCCCTCCCAGCAGCAACTAATTCTAAAAGCAATAGAAAAAATGGCTGCATTTCCATCTGTTGTCAAAGCAAGAACATCAGATGTTAGCAGCATTGACAGTGTATGTCAAGTATCCTGCCACAAGGAACGCTAGTAATACACCGTTCAAACTTACAGCAGCATTGCAAAAGGTTATTTGTGATTGTTTTTCACACTTAGGACCATTGCAGCATCCCCATAGCCACGTGATCAAAATTTGGACGCTTGGCAACTGGCATGTATTTGTGACGGTTGCAGTGTCCCGGGTTCATGTGAATCACCTTTTGTGACTTTCTGACAAGCAAAGTGAATGGGGAAGCCAGATTCACTTAACAACTGTGTTACTATCTTCACAACTGCAGTGATTCACTTAACAACTGTGGTAAGAAAGTTCATAAGGGCAAGACAGGGCAAAACTCAATACCTGCCTTGCTTAGCAGCAGACATTTTGGGCTCAATTGAGGTCATAAGTGGAGGACTACCTAAAGTGCCAAAGATTATTATAAAAATGATAGCTGATTAGATATGGTCCCAAGCGTAGTAAGATTATGTTAATGTTGAAATCATCATAACATAATCATTTATTTTTATTTTGACTGTAGAGTAATATAAAAATATAAAATTGCAATCATTTTAAGAATAGGAATTTAAGGTATAGACCAAAAAAATTAATAACAGAATATTAATACAAAACTCTAACACTGAGATCTAACTATAATAATTATAATTACTATTCATGTTAGAACTATAGTTGCCTTTACTCTTTATATCTTCTATTATCTTCTATCTTCTATATAAATAAAAATGTAAATGTTCATTTGTTCAAAATCTTTAATCTCCGAAAGTTCTTCACCGATTGCTTTGAAATTTTGACACAACATTGCATTCAAATACGCACATTTTTTAATATACCTGTATTATATAGATGTCACACCTGTGACAGGTAAAACATGCTTTTTTTGAAAAACAGCCCCATCTGTTGGTCGTAAAAGCAACACACACTATAATTTTACGATTCCATTTCAATGTTTCCAATTTACGATCCATTTACGATTTCCAATTTTACGATTCCATTTCAATGTTTCCGATTGCATTGTTAAATTGAATTTTCATAGATTTCGATTTATTTTCATTTTGATTTAATTATTTCGTGTGACATTGCGTTGGAATTGATGCACAGACAACGGAACAACAAAAAATATTGTATACCCACAAGCATTGTGAAATTAAACATATTAGAAACGTGCACTTTCTCTTTTCTTTCTTTTCCATTTAACCAGACTGAGCCACAGCAACGCGTGGCCGGGTACAGCTAGTTAGAAATATAAAGACTAAGATAAGGTTATACAGTGTAAACAAAGCAAGTAGCATAAAATAAATGAAAAAAAAAATGACTAAAAACAGTAGCAGATCACATATGTATGCAACATAATCACCCTTCATAGATCTCATGACTTAAGCAATTCCTTGTTGCCATAAAGATGCTATATAAAACTACAAAAAACAGAATGTAGCATATGGAATAACAAATCAGTAATAAAGTTATTGAGAGCTAGTTTGTTGTTAAGGCACCAGACTAGAAACTGGGAGACCATGAATTCTAGTCCTGCCTTAGGCACAAAGTCAGCTGAGTTACCTTGGGCGTTAGGAGGGAGACAATGGCAAACCACTTTCTGGAAAGCAGTTTTGCTTAGAAAACTGCAGACAGTCTCCAAGAATTGGACACAATTGAACAGGAAAAAGAAACCAAAAACAAAGTTATTACACTTAACGACTCGTCGCTCACATGTAACGCCGCTGCTGCGCGAGCTGCACTGGCTGCCTGTGGCCTTCCGAGTGCGCTTCAAGGTGTTGATTATCATCTTTAAAGCGCACCATGGCATCGGACCTGGCTATCTCCGAGACCGCCTTCTGCCACAGATCACCTCTCACCGACCGATACGCTCCCACAGAGAGGGTCTCCTCAGGGTGCCGTCAACCAGACAGTGCCGGTTGGCGACCCCCAGGGGGAGAGCCTTCTCTGTTGGAGCTCCCACCCTCTGGAACAAGCTGCCCCCAGAGATCCGGGTGATTCCGGATCTCCCCTCCTTCCGCCGCACCCTCAAGACATGGCTGTTTCAGCAGGCAGGACTGGCCTAGGGATATTTTACTATTGGATTTTTAATCAATTTTTAAAAATAAGAAAAGGCCTATTTAAATATATCTTTTAATTTGTTTTAATTTTATATATTGTATCAATTGTTCTGTTTTTTAATTGGCTGTAAGCCGCCCTGAGTCCACCAGGAGAAGGGCGGGATATAAATGCAATAAACTTGAACTTGAACTTGAACTTAACACATATTTCCCTGGAGATTTTTATGCATTCCAGAATTGTGGCTTTCACACCAACTATCTAAGATACATTACATCAGGTCTTGTTGAATTGCTATAAACCACCCAATCATTTCTCAATTTATTCTTTTTCCTCTCTTCATCTCAATCCTTTCCCATTAGTTCATCTTAATAAACTGCAGAGCTTAAAAAAAAAAGACTTTTAAATAAATTGACCATGTTTATCCATTTGACTATAATTAACCTTCCTTTTAGTAAGGCTAACCAATTGTTCTTTTCTCTTTCCCGTTAATATGCTTAAGGAAATTCTTCACCCTACCAAGCTTTCCTAAAATCAAACCATAACTGCTAAAAATGCTGACTTTCACAAATGTCAGCTCCATGTATTATTAGGATGAAATTCTAAAAAGCACAGTACTGCGTTTCTGGGGCAAAACTGTACATTCTCTTCACAGCTAGAGTCAAGGAAAAACTTACATTTAAGATGACAATGAAAGAAGAAAAGGAAAAGCAAGCTATTGTACGACATGACAGTTTGATAGTCCAAGCACACGCAAAAGACATTGTTCAAAAGATTTTGCTGTTGTTCCAATTCAGAGTTAATTGTCCATAGCAGTAGTTTCTGTGTATGTATATTTATTCAGAAATTAGCCTGGCAGGACTTGTTCCAAAGTAAAGAGTAGAAAGGAGCTTTGAATTGTAGACAGGTAGTCCTTAATTTAGGACCACAGTTGAGACTGGAATTTACAACCCTAAACTATGCTGTCATGAAGTGGTTGTTAAGTGAATCATGCAGTCATTAAGTGACTCTGGCTTCCTTCATTGACTTTCCTTGTCGCAATCTCCCTGCTAAGGTTGCAAATAGCAAACTTGTGAACCCAGAATGGTGTAACCCAGAGGTCTTCAAACTTGGCCCTTTTATGACTTGTGGACTTCAGCTCCCAGAATTCCTCAGCTAGCGTGCCTGGCTGAGGAATTCTAGGAGTTGAAATCCACAAGTCATAAAAGGGCCAGGTTTGAAGACCCCTGGTGTAACCATTTTAAATATGCTGGTTACCAAGTGCCCAAATTCTGATCACATGACTGCAGGGATACTTCAACAGTTCTAAATGTAAGTCAGACCCTTCGGACATTTTCCAAAATGTGATTAGAGCAGTGTCTCCAAAGCTCAGCAACTTTAAACTGAATGGGACTTCCAGAGTTCCCTAGACTAGCTAAGGAATTCTGGGAGTCAAAGTCTACCAGTTTAAAGTTGCTAAGGTTGAGAAAGACTGGTTTAGCCAGTAACTCAATAGATTCCTGGCTAGCAAGGTCAAACTGGAAGGCCAACCTATTTGCAAGGCTCAAAGAAGCCTTGAAGAACAATGCAGTGCACAATCCACTCAAATGAAATTGCTTTGAGGTTAGCGTGCAAGATTTTTGTAACTATAATATTTGATCTAGTCCTCTTTTCGGCAATAAGGATTAATTAGTATGAGTGGGAACCAGGCAAGTTCCTTTCCACTGTTCTTTGTCAGACTAAGAATTCCATTTTAGCTCGTGGATGACTCAAGAGAGCTGTTCATCGCAGGCATAGGAGAGCCTAGAATAGGTGAGACCAAGGGTTTTCCCCACCTCATCATCCAGTCTAGCCTGAGGTGTGTTGTTCTTTCTACATAGATTGAACTTAACATTGGTTTTTCAAAAAAAAAGGCAGAGGCAACATCAACCCCATCTAAATAATATGCGAAACAAAGTTTGACTGCCGATTTCCTACAATTTAGCTAACTTCCCCTTTTACCTCAAACTGTATTCAAACCCTTCCTTAGAATGAGGCATTGTTCTAGAAAGCCTTTCTAGGCAAAATGGCAGCCATGCATTCTGCTTCAGGTGACTGGATCTCTCACATGGTCTTAATGGACACGAATGGACATTGGTATAGATCACATTTTGAGCTAGATCTTTCTCTTTAAATATCCTGCATTTTCAAAGAGTGGAAATAAGGAATATTTCTTCTACATCATTATAGTCATTTCCATATTTGGCACTTGTATCTTTAATTGCTTAATTTATAAATGTACTGGGTATTAGCAGAACAGAAAAACAGAGTTGGGAGAGACCTTGGAGGAGGAGCAGAAGACATTTCAGACAAATGTCGAATCTGTTCTTAAACATTGTTGAAACACCCATAGCTTCTCAAGGCAGGTTGTTCTACTGATTAATTGTTCTCACGGTCAGGAGGTTTCTCTTTACAGGTAGTTCTCGACTTATGACCACAATCGAGCCCAAAATTTCTGTGGCTAAGTGAAACGTTTGTTAAGTGAGTTTTGTCCTATTTTACGACATTTCTTGCCCGAGTTGTTAAGTGAATCACTGCAGTTGTTAAGTTAATAACATGATTGTTAAGTGAATCTGGCTTCCCCATTGACTTGCTTGTCAGAAAGTTGCAAAAGCTGGTCACATGGCCCCGGGACACTGCAACCATCATAAATATGAACCAGTTGCCAAGCGTCCGAATTTTGATCACGTGACCAAGGGGATGCTGCAATGGTTGTAAGCAGTGGTGGGATTACGCTTACAACTAGTTCGCACTAGTTCGGCGGAACCGATAGCTAGTTTTTTGTTGCCCAGGCCCAGAACGGACTTCCAGAAGCGGAATTGGTTGTTCACATATTTGAATCCCACCACTAGCTGTAAGTGTGAAAAACGATCATAAGTCATTTTTTTTCAATGATGTTGTAACGTTGAACGGTCATTAAATGTTGTAAGTTGAGGACTACCTGTAATTCTAGATTGGATCTTTCTTTGATGGTGCTTTGGAGAATAGGTTGACTCTTTTTTGTGGCGGATATTGGAAGACTGTTATCATGTCACCCCTTGTCCTTCCTAGTTCTTCTTGACTTGGTTCAACAGCAAAGTGTCTTTCTTGTCATGGGAAGAGACAACACCTTTACCTTACTTAAAGACTTGGCTGCTTTGCCTTGCAGGAAGCTTTTTGGACATTGCAAATTGCCAGAAGGTAGAGCCTAAGCCAAACCAAATTTTGTTGTTGCTTAATGTGTGAACTCGCTGCCACCTATACCAGCCTTCCTCAACATAACAGAATGTGCCCTTCATACTTTCTGGGACTGCAAGTCATAATCCCAACATATTAGAGGGCACCAATTGAGGAAAGTTGATCGGAACAATTTAGTAGTTCTTCCATCCATTCTTCTAGAATTATGATTGCCTTGTTTTCTGCATCTCAAGACACAACCTCAAGCTGAAAATCAAGTGACTGATACATTATGGAAGCATGGGAAGGCTGTTATAGCTATTCCCCTTTCTGTACAGGGATCAGTTAAAGCAGGGGTAGTCAACCTTGGCTGTTTTATGACTCGTGGACTTCAATTCCCAGAATTCCTGAGCCAGTTTAGCTGGCTCAGGAATTCTGGGAGTTGAAGTCCACGAGTCATAAAAGAGCCAAGGTTGACTACCCCTGAGTTAAAGGATATTTCCAGACAGTCAGTGTTTTCAACTCACACAGCCCATACGTAGATATCATCATCACTGCTAATAAGATGTTGATCAACTCCAGTTGGCCAACTGAGGCAACCAAATGTCAACGTGCCAGATTGGTAAAACTACTTTTGTAAAGTCTTCTCTGGAACAGCAGCTGAGTTGGAAGTCCATTGGTTCAGCTGCTGAAACAAACCCAGATTGACAGCATCATGCCATGCAATACGGCTACTATATTTGGGCTACAAATGTCTGGACAACCAGTTGATGGTGAAAAGGAGAATTCCCTTCAATTTTCTTTTCAGTGAATCCTCTGGATTTTTGTAATTCAGATACGGTAGCCTTAATTAAGTAAGCGATTCCAAATGGACATCCTTTGTGTAATACAAGAATCCTAAGTCTCTTGGGAGACATTTATTTCTGTTTACTTATTGTTTTTACAAATAAAGTGGCGAACTTATCCAACACACCTTCTTCCACCTATTTTCCCCACAACAAGAACAACTCTATGAGGTGATTTGGACTGAGAGAGAGAGAGTAACTGGCCCAAGATTACCCATCTGGCTTTCATGGCTAAGACGGGGCTAGAACTCACGGTCTCCCATTTTCTAGCCTGGTGACTTAAGCACTAGACCAAATGGACTCAGTTTAAATATTAAAATTAAACATCCACCAAATCTAATTTTCCTTCCCAGAACATGTAGATGTGAACCTGGGTGCATTGAGTTTCAATAAAGTGAAGATTTTTCTTTCTAGAATTTCTTTCTAGAATTACACTGATTCTGTTAAAATGTTAAAAATCTTTGATCAGAATTAAAAGATCTTTCAAGGCTGTGCTCATTCAACACACTGAATCACTCTAACCAACTACTTTTTAGTCTGGAGTGAACTCAGCCCCCGAGGTTAGTTTGTGGTTCAATTTGTCATGAGAATCTAGAATATTGGACTGAGTAATTAAATGTGATTCAATTAAACGTAGCCTGAATCAGAAAGTAGTTTCAGTTCTATAGATCTTTGTGCAATTTGCATTAGATTATAGAATCATACGGTTGGAAGGGAGCCAGGAGGTCTTTTCATTTATCTTTTATTCATGTACTGTATTATGTATTTGTCAGATTTCTGATTTCCTACTCCTCAAATGCAGTTCAGAAGACGGTAGCAACGGTCTTCTATAATCTGTTTACAAACATGCAAAGCTCTACAAGATTTTCCAGCTGACCAGTCTTTCCATCTCCCAATCCTTGTCAATTTGGATTAAAATACACTTGAAGCTGAACCGGCCTGTTTTAAGTATTTGCATGTTGTTTCTTACATCAGAATGTTGTAAGCCTGGCCAAATTTGATTTGCAAATTGCTTGCATGCAGAGAAGTCTTAGCCAGTGGACTGAGTAACTTGCTGTCCTTTTAGGCAAGCCAATGGAGTAGAATTCAGGAATGTGTTTTGAGACCAGAACAAGTTACAAACTTTAAAGCACAAATTGGTTTATTGACAGCACTGAAGGCAAAGATAGGGCTAAAGAAGAGTGGAGTAATAATGCCTCTTTATAGACTTATGCTGATTAGAGCATGATTGGATAGTAGCAAGATAGGTGATTGAATAAACATAATGAAGAGTATTTCCTTAGATCATAATTAATGAGGCAATGGGATGGGACTACAAAGACAGAAGGGTTTCAAAAGAACAAAGAAGCAGTACTCCATGGATATTGTTTGTTTCTAGGAGCTTACTTTCTTTGGCCTTCCTGCCTCCCATCAAATATATTAACTATGTTAAAATATGTTAGGAAAAAGAATGAAATCAAGGAAATGATAGGTCCACTAATGGGAGCAGATGGTAAGAAGGTGACAGGCAGTAGGGAGAAAGTAGAGCTGCTTAATTCCTTTGGTCTTTATCCAAAAGGAAGAAATAGCAATAGCACTTAGACTTATATACCATTTTGTTGAAGGAAAAGTCTTCATCATGGTTTGGTCCAAGCCGGGAATAAACAACATGGCGACTGCTTTAGAAAGGAGGTTGCAGTTTATTGAAGAGGCAAGCCAGACAGAAAGTTGGCTCTGGAAGAAAAGAAAAAGAGCACATGTAGGGAGTGGGTTTTTATACCCTCTGGGGCTCTTGAGGTTGTTTCCTGTTCCTGTTTGAGGCTTTGTATTTCCTGTGTCATGTATTTTGACCTGTGTCCCTTTGGCATCTGCGTATTAATCCTATTATGTCCTGGCTTAGAGTTTGGGTGGGGTATGTAGATTTTAGGTGTCTTTGTCTTCTTAATCTTCTAGCGGGGGGCCTCCAACCTTCCTGGATTATTTACATCTGCATTTCTCCAGAGCTGGTTTCTGCTTGGGGGAGGGAGACTTGAGCTATTAAAAAAACTGGGCATGTTTTCTGCCTCTTTAAGATCCTTTGAGGAAATATATTTTTCTGCCCTTTTAATATTTCCTTCTCTGGGGGCTGACTTCCCACAATTTCATAGTGCTTTGCGACACTCTCTAAGCCAGGCATGTCAAACTCGCGAGGTAATAATAATAATAATAATAATAATAATAATAATAATAATAATAATAATAATAATAATAATAATAATAATAATAATAATAATAATAATAATAATAAAGTTGGAAGGGACCTTGGAGGTCATCGAGTCCAACCCCCTGCCCAGGCAGGAACCTACACCATTTCAGACAAACGGCTGTCCAGTCTCTTCTTAAAAACTTCCAGTGTTGGAGCATTCACCACTTCTGGAGGCAGGTTGTTCCATTGGTTAATTGTTCTAACTGTCAGGAAGTTTCTCCTTAGTTCTAGGTTGCTTCTCTCCTTGATCAGTTTCCATCCATTGCTTCTCATCCTGCCTTCAGGCGCCTTGGAGAATAGCTTGACTCCCTCTTCTTTGTGGCAGCCCCTGAGATATTGGAACACTGCTATCATCTCCCCCCCTCATCCTTCTCTTCGTTAAACTAGACATACCCAGTTCCAGCAACTGTTCCTTGTATGTTTTAGCCTCCAGTCCCCTAATCATCTTTGTTGCTCTTCTCTGTACTCTTTCTAGAGTCTCAATATCTTTTTTACATCGTGGTGACCAAAACTGGATGCAGTATTCCAAGTGTGGTCTTACTAAGGCATTGTAAAGTGGTATTAATACTTCACGTGATCTTGATTCTATCCCTCTGTTAATGCAGCCCAGCACTGTGTTGGCTTTTTTGGCAGCTGCAGCACACTGCTGGCTCATATTTAAGTGATTGTCCACTAGGACTCCGAGATCCCTCTCACAGTTACTACTATTGAGCAAGGTACCTCCTATACTATACCTCTACATTTGGTTTTTCTTGCCTAAATGTAGAACCTTACTTTTTTCACCATTGAATTTCATTTTGTTAGATAGCGTCCAGTGTTCAAGTCTGTCCAGGTCCTCCTGTATCCTAAGCCTGTCTTCTGGAGTGTTGGCTATTCCTGCCAGCTTGGTGTCATCTGCAAATTTGATGAGTTCCCCATCTATCCCCTCGTCCAGATCGTTGATGAAGATGTTAAAGAGCACTGGGCCCAGAACAGAGCCCTGGGGCACCCCACTACAAACTTCCCTCTCGCACGACGTATCCCGACTTTTTCCCCATTGCCGGCAATGGAGTGGGAGCGGTTTCCTCGTGACGCATCCGGCCCGTGGACCAGCAGTTTGACACCCCTGCTCTAACCTTTACAGAGTCGGCATATTGCCCCCAACAATCTGAGTATACACACACACACATACATACACTTTTTTTATTCTTCAGTAGATTTTAATAGGTTTTTCTCAATCAAGACTGAATTACAAGGCTTTGAAGATTTGTTTATACTTAAGAGAAAATATTTTTTTTTGTTCTATTTTCAGAGAAAGTGGTATGCTATGCTGTTTCAACGTTGGCTAAGGTTAAAATATAGATGGTGTTAAGAAGTTTCTGAGAGGAGTTAAAGAGAAAATGATAAGAAATTAACTTATCAGAATAAAGATCAGGATTTTAATATGTTGTTTCTGGTAGCTCTTAACAGTTTTTTCATGACTAGGTTTGAATGACTAGGTTTTAAAGATTTGTTTATAGATAAAAGTAAGTTATGGGAAGAAGAGATTTTTTTGTTGTATTTTTAGAAAAAAGGGTAATTACTGTGTTCAAAATAAAGGAAAAGTATATGAAACTGATTTATTTGATTAAGGTTAAATACATTGTTATTTCTGGTAACAATGAATTTTTTGCTGATTAAGACCGAATGTTGTGGTTTTATAATTCGTTTATAGATAAAAGATAAGATATGGGAAGAAGAGATTTTTAGCTGAAATTTTGGAGAAGGTAACAAGTTACTGAAATTGTCCAAATCAAGGGGAAAGAAAAAAATATTTTTATATCTTTTTCTTTTCTTTTTGTTTGCTCTGCATTTTTTATTTTTATATTTTTCTGCATTTGTATCATTTTTTACCTTTGTATTTTCAAATGCAAAGTGGCACAGCCACTATGGAGGACAGAGAGGAAGACTAGCAAATCGTATCCATGAACACCAACTAGCAGTCAGAAGACGTGATAAAAATGCTTTTAACTTCATCACACATGGACAGACTTAAGCATTGTTTCAAGACAAGAAGCAACCAAAGAGAGAAGCAACCTGAAACTGAGGAGAAACTTCCTCACAGTTAGAACAATTAACCAGTGGAACAACCTGCCTCCAGAAGTGGTGAATGCTCCAACACTGGAAGTTTTTAAGAAGAGACTGGACAGCCATTTGTCTGAAATGGCACAGGGTTTCCTGCTTGAGCAGGGGGTTGGACTAGATGACCTCCAAGGACCCTTCCAACATCATCATCACCATCATCACCATCATCATCATCATCATCATCATCATCATCATCATTATTATTATTATTACTGTTGTTGTTGTTGTTATTGTTGTGAAACTGTGAGCATCCTAGAACAAGCCAAGTCTGAAAACACTAGAGAATTCCTGGAAGCCTGGCACTCAGACAAATTGGCCATCGACAGGCACATAGACATAAACAATATCTACATACCATTTAAAAGAAACAATAAACTAAAAAGAAACAACAAGACCTCTTCACCAAAAGAGACTAACACCAAAATTAACATTAGACCGATAATCAAGAGGCCAATACCCAATCAAGATACTGCCAAATAAGCTAGCAGTAAATCACAACCCAATCTCAGAATCACCAAGACCACTCCCAACAACACTGACGGGGTAAGCCCCTAATTATATAAAAGGAAAGCAAATCCCACTCTCTAGTAGCACTGATGATATTACCTAGTTTGGTAATGAAACATCTGCAAGAGAGCAACCAAGCTCAGAGAGCACCAAGGGCCCCAGAGTGGTTTTTTTACACTTAAAAAAACCCTTATTATTAAAAAACCAAAATCATTAAAAACTGACAAAGCCTTTCCGATTGTATGTGAACTCCTAATCCTGGTATTAGGTACTAACTGGTATTTAGCAATTTTGTATTTGTTCCGTCTTCTTTTTCTGACCAGGCCAGTATATTGTTATGATGGGAGATATGGTGAAGGAAGAATATTTTCCACTGGAAACACACATTATTTCTTGAAGCACATGGCTGTGATACAATGCCATTTCTGAAACAGCATTTCCCCACCCACAGAAACAACCCTATGGGCATGGTGTAATAGTGTTTCTCAACACTGGCAACTTGAAGATGTGTGGACTTCAACACCCAGAATTCTCCAGTCTACCCATCTTCAAGTTGTCACGGTTGAGAAAAACCTGTGTAGTGGAACGATCTAAGCTTGAGAACGGGAAAGACAGTTTGCCACATACTGCAGACCAGAACAATCTCTATTATCCATCTTTATCAAGCAACACGGGCAGCAACATCTGCCCTGCATCAAGCACCATTTAGAACAGCAGTTCTCAACCTATGGGTCGTGACCCCATTTGGGGTCGATCGACCATTTCACGGGGGTTGCCAAGCAAGGCTGTCCGCTATTTTTTTCCCCTTTTCCGGTGGGTGCCTTACCTCCCTTGGGCTGGGCAGCTGGTGGTCAGCCTGCTCCGTCTCTGCCGCTTGCCAGCTACACCTCGGCCGGCACAGGGGGCGGAACCACGCATGCGTGGCGCTCCTGGGCAGGGAAAGTCCTCGACTTACGACCGGTTTAGTCCTCGACTTACGACCGGTTTAGTCCTCGACTTACAACCGGTTTAGTCCTCGACTTACGACCGGTTTAGTCCTTGACTTACGACTGGTTGGGGGTCGCAGCATTAAAAAGGTTGAGAACCACTGATTTAGAATGAAAGCTCTTTAGACCACCTCATAATGGGCCTATTGATAAATGGAATGAAACTTTCCGGAACGCTGCAGCCATACAGCTTCTTGCCCCCAGCTCCCCAGTGGCCTCACCTTGGAGCCTCCAATATGATTCATGATGGGACAGGAGGCCAAGACCTTCTCTATGCAGACATTCGGGCATATATTTAGGATCTATGAAGGTCAGTGACCTGCAGGCTTCAATTGACTCCTCCTGCAGGCCAAACCCTCCTGTCAGCCATGGGGCTCCATGCTTCCAGGTAACTACTCCTTTGACTGCTAGAGAGGACAGAGCCGTGTCTGGCAGTCAAAGATTTTCTTCTTTGTTTCGTCCCCAATAGAAAAGCGGATTGCGTGGAAGATGTTCCACAAGGTTGACACTGCAGGGAAGATGTTCCACGAGACTGATATTCCTACCTGTTATTTCTTCCACCTCCCACCATGGTGATTCCCCTCCTTAGCTCTGCTTGCTGGAGAGCATCACCTCTCCCCCAACAGTAGCAACCCTCCCCCAGATGGCTGCAGTGGTTCCTCAGCTAAACAACAGAGGTGACGGCAGTGATGGGAGGTAATGAGGGCTCTGTGCTTGGGTTGGAGGCTGGGGAGGAAGGCAGGCAGGCAGGCACATTTGGACAGTAGCGAAGGAGAAGCTCCCCAACAGCACCAGCAGAAACTGCAAGCCTTAAACATAAATTAAATATGATAGATCAAGAGGAAAGAACAAAAGAATTGAAAATAGCAAAACAAAATTTCTTTGAACAGGCAAATAAACCTGGGAGATGGCTCTCTTATAAACTAAAAAGAGAGAAAGAGAAAATAATTATTCAGGAATTACACAACAAGAATGGAGAGTCACAATACAAAATGGAACTATTAGACAGCCAAGGAAACCTTAAATCAAGAGAAAAATTAGAAGAACAAGGAATAATCATAGATTGGTGGCCATATTTACAGATCCAATCTAAACATAGTAAGGATATGGAAGAGCACGGAATAAGCCAGACCCCACATCAATTGGATAAAATTTTAACAGTTAAGGAAAGAAAAATTTTAACAAAAACCTATAAATATTTATTAAAGGTAGATCTGGAGGAAGAAATAGTGAAAGGGCCAATGATAGCATGGGCGAGAAATGTGGGCCGAAATATAAATCTGGATTAATGGGAAAGACTATGGAACATAAATTGCAAACTGACACTGTCAACTGCATATAGGGAAAATCAATACAAAATGTTCTATAGATGGCATTTAACACCGGCGAGATTGGCCAAATTGTACAAAAATATGAATCCGGAATGCTGGAAATGTAAAAATAAGGAAGGAACATTCTATCACATGTGGTGGCTGTGCCCTAAAGCAAAGAGCTATTGGGAACGGATAGGGAACTGGATACAGGAGATAACTAAGGTGCAAATTGAATTCAAACCTGAAGTATTTCTTCTGGGTATAATAAATTTAAAGATCAAAAAGCAACTCCAGAACATCATTATACATATATTGACAGCAGCCCGTATAGTATATGCTCAGTTTTGGAAGGGTGAAAACGATATGATTATATACAAAATTCTTGAATGCGCGGAAATGAATAAACTTACGCTAGAATTAAAAGACAAGGAGGCAACAGAATTTTATGAAATATGGAACAAATGTTATGATTGGCTAGAACAAAGAAAGAAAAAGACATGATTACTGATGTAAATAAATTGTAAATAATATATATGAGATGTATAACACAGTTTTGTTAAGGGAAAAATGTATTTTTTCAGTTTTATTTTTGTTGTATAGTGGAAAAAAGGAAAAAAAACTAAAAAAAAAAAAAAAGAAACTGCCAGCCTGTCTTCATGTGGCTGGTTTCTAGGCATGGGAAAGGCTGGTTTCTAGGCATGGGAAAGGCATTGGTTTCTCACTGGCCTCTCACTGTGAAGATGGGAGGAAACTACATCACTGTGGCTGTTGGGAAGAGCTCAACCTTAGCTCTGAGAACTTACCCAAAGCTGGAACATAGGGAAGGGATTACATGCATCATGAGAACAATTAATCAAGTGGAACAGCTTTACCTCCAGAAGTCGTGGATGCTCGAACATTGCAGGTTTTCAAGAGGAGACTGGACAGCAATTTGTCCAGAAGGTCTCCTGCTTAGGCAGGGGGTTGGACAAGAAGACCCCCAAGATCCGTTCCAACTGTTGGTGTGTGGGAGGGAATCTTGATGTTTGAACAGCCATAGGTTTCAAAAACCAGAAACCCCCCTCCCCATTTTTGTCCAGCCTGGCTACAGTGAGCTAGTAATGGGATATAGACTCAATGAAGACTCCACAGAGTTTAAAACAGGGGTCTTCAAACTTGGCCCTTTTATGACTTGTGGACTTCAACCCCCAGAATTCCTCAGTTGGCCATTTTGATGAAACTGCAGGCTTGGATCCAGACCAAGGATCTTCAAACATGGCCCTTTTATGACTGACGGACTTCAACTCCCAGAATTCCTCAGTCGGCCATTTTGATGAAACTGCAGGCTTGGATCCAGAGTGCCTGGCTGAGGAATTCTGGGAATTGAAGTCCACAAGTCATAAAAGGGCCAAGTTTGAAGACCCCCCTGGTTTAGAACATAGAATAATAGAGTTGGAAGCGACCTTGGAAGTCTTCCTCTGTATTTCTGCTTTAAAGAAGTTGTTGCAATAATGGAAGTACAGGGTGCTTGAACTAGGTGAAGATGGTTGGTGTCTAATGAGGTTTGGGTAAGACTTCCTCTGCCCGTCTCTCACTTAAAGCCGCTGTATGTGTCTCTCACTATAGCGGCTTTTGTGTTCGTGCACAGCATCCCCATTATCCACTAAGCCAGCCTTACAGGAAACCTCAGCTAAAACAGGTCACCCACAGGATGGCCTACATTTTGCACTTTAGTTCTTTGAACAGCCTTTCTGAAGGTGAGGAGAGGACTTGCTTGAAAGAGCTGTGAGAAGCGGAACTAGAAACTGAGCAACTCTAAATCTACCCGGTGAAGAATGTGTATTTTAAAGAAGAGGCTAATAGGAGTTAAGTGAGAATCTACTGGTAGATCTGGGGGTACTGTGGGAAAGAAATCAGCTCTTAGATGAGTGGAATTGATCAAATCAAGTTAGAGATATAGAGATATAGGCTACAGTTTATTCTTATTATAACAGTTAGAATTTTGCAATTGGAAATATTTCTCTTTGGGCATCTGGCATTCCTAAACTGACCCACGCTCTTGTTTTCCTCCTGGTTTTATTGTTTTATTCCTCCATTTTGGTTTCTGAAGGAAAACACAATCAGGAAATAACTTTAACTATAGTAACTTGAGATCCTTGAGTAACTCGATATCCTTTATATATGAATATATATGCTGTCTTGTATGTTGCTTATGCATTTGTCTTTTCCATCTTTCAGCAACGTACAAATATTAGTGTATCCCTTTGTGAGGTGAGGTCTCTTTCAATATTCTTCAGAGGGAATCCCACCACTGTGTCCTGTTTCATAAACACTGAAATACAGTAAGCCTTGATGTTTTCCGTGTTTCATTCCACAGGATTTTTGGTGGATTAGCCAGAATTCTGATTCCCAATTGTTTTATCACTGCCCAATCTTCTAAATATGTATTGCTGAAATGTATAACATTTGGCGGAATCAGGAGGAGATGTTCCTGTGAAAGAACAGGGAGTTCCATTCAGTTCTGGAACAAATGATTGACTCTAAATTGTTTAATTCTAAAACAATGAATCTCTTTGTGGTTGGGTGGATCCTGATGGGTGGATCTCAAGATTCTGGTAAAACACAAACAAAGAGAATAAATTTAAAAAATCACAATAGGCTAAGTCTAGGTACCTTTATATTACGTGCATTGGATTAATAAAAAGAAATTAAGATTTGAATCAGATTTTATCTGATTTTTTTTATCTTTTATCTCAATTTATACTTATCAGTGCATTCAACCCACAAGATCTGTGTTCAGTCAGATGTTCTTGGTTCCCTTTGCTATGCTTCAGTTGCGTGTGGGGCATGCAGTATAAAGAGCTAGGCGAATTGTAATTTATATTGGCTGTTGTATTTCAGCAGAAGATAACAATAAATTGACCTGTGTAATTTCAGCAGAAGATTGCAGTAAACTGACCTGATTTGACCTGGACTTGTATGCAAGAGTCGCTTTCTTAGAATTTAGATGAATTAGGATTACCTGATACAGGTAATCCTCAACTTACAATCACAACTGAGCCCCAATTTTCTCTTGCCTAAACGTTTCTCTTGAAACATTTAGATTTTTTGCCCCATTTTACGACTTTGTTTGTCACGGTCGTGAAGTGAATCACTGCAGATGGTGGTTAAATGAATCTGGTTTCCCCATTGACTTTGGTTGTCAGAAGGTCGCAAAAGGAGATCACATGACCCCGTGAACTACCCGTCATAAAAATGAGTCAGTTGCCAAATGTCTGAATTTTGATCATGTGACCATGGGGATGCTGTAGCAATCATGTGAAAAATGGTCACAAGTCACTTTTTTCAGTGACGTTATAACTAAATGAATTAGTCACTAAATGAATTGTTGTAAGTCGAGGACCTGTACCTGTACCAAAGCTATGGACTAGACTGGGGAGCTGTAAAACATGTTTTAGAAAGGCAATGACAAACATTTCTATTACAACTGCAGGGGGTTGGACTAGATGACCTCCAAGGTCCCTTCCAACATTACTACTACTACTACTACTACTACTACTACTACTACTACTACTACTATTAGCATTAGCATTAACATTAGCATAAAATTGCCTTTATAATCATCAGGGTTTGCTTGACTGAAGGCCTGTTTAACTTCATCAAGATGATGAATTTCAAGAATCTGCTGAAGAACAAAGTAGATCCATTATTCTTAAAACTTTTCTATTGATCAACCAGCAGATACTGGAGTCTTTTTTTTCTCTAATCAGTAGAATCACAGATATTCTTAACCAGCAAATTATAATAATCATATCCAATACATTATTGTCTTCCAAACATGTTGATTTTCAGTCTTTAATGCTCATGGGCTAAACTCTCTGAAAATTTGGACCGTTGAAATTCTGTGGAACTGGAGAGCATGAAGCTGCAGAAGGCCACCATAAGAATATAAATACTGTTTGTGTCTGAAGGTAAAGATAAATAGAAAGATGATTAGGAAAGATGACAGTGAAGAATTTGATCTCGCTGGTGATGGTCTTTCTGGCCTTTCTACTATGGGAACTACGGGATATTTATTTGTATTAATTCAATTTATATGGCTACCCACTCATTGGGGACAAAACACAGCCCTTCCATAATTACAGTGGGTTCACATACCACACTGACTGGTACCCGGAGAAGAATATAAATGGAATATTCTGCAGTCAGACAAAGTAGGGTAGGATCTACAAGTAGTCCTTGACTTACAACAGTTCATTTAGTGACCATTCAAAGTTTCAATTGCATGAAAAAGGGGACTTATGACCGTTTTCACACTTACGACCATTCCAGCACACCCATGGTCACATGTGCAATATTCAGACACTTGGCAACCGACTCACATTTATGACGGTTCTGGTGTCCTGGGGTCATGTGATCACCTTTTGCGACCTTCTGACCAGCAAAGTCAATGGGGAGGCCAAATCCACTTAACAACCGCGTTAACTAATTTAACAGCTGAAGGGATTCACTTAACAACTGTGGCAAGGAAGGTTGTAAAGCGGGGCAAAACATATGTTTCATTTAGCAACAGAAATGTTGGGCTCAATTGTGGCCGTAAGCCGAGGACTACCTGTATTAAGATAGGTAGGGGTGCTGAATGCAAACTTTTAGTTAATCACTCAATATATGGCATCGTATGTACAATGCTTTGGGGTGGGAAAGATATCCGGAATCCGTTTAGCTCTGCAAATTGCTCCGAGAACTGAAGATTCAGGTCTTCCTTCCTTATTCCTTCAGGTTTTTCTCCTCCCTTGCGGACAGCCTCTGTCTTCTGAAGAAGACAGTTCTGTAAATTGCTCCCTGAATGCCGATTCCCCTTTTGCTCCACTACTTACAACTGGAAATGATTCATCTAAGCCAGGGGTAGGCAACCTTGGCTCTTTTATGACTCGTGGACTTCAGTTCCCAGAATTCCTGGGCCAGCCATGCTGAGGGGGAAAGGGAGAGGTTTCCAAGCTGAGCCATGCTGGCTCGGGAATTCTGGAAGTTGAAGTCCACGAGTCATAAAAGAGCCAAGGTTGCCTACCCCTGGTCTAAGTTCAGGGGGCTGCATTTCCACAGGAAGAAGTCGAAATTTGCCTGATTTGAGGGGGGGGAAAGAGTCAGGAAGCGTCTGGTAGCTCTTCCCCCCCCTCCAACTAGTACAGCAGGGGTAGTCAACCTTGGCTCTTTTATGACTCGTGGACTTCAACTCCCAGAATTCCTGAGCCAGCTTGGGAGTTGAAGTCCACGAGTCATAAAAGAGCCAAGGTTGACTACCCCTGTAGTACAGTGTTTCTCAACCTTGACAATTTTAAGGCATGTGGACTTCAACTCCCAGAATTCCACAGCCAGCATTGCTGGCTGTGGAATTCTGGGAGTTGAATGCTGGCTGTGGAATTCTGGGAGTTGAAGTCCACATGCCTTAAAATTGTCAAGGTTGAGAAACACTGATTATTACTAGTACATTTTATTGAAAAACAGCAGCTTTCGTGAACTACCACAGACTAACGTGTCTTCCTTGTAGGACGGGACGGAGAAGAAGAAGAAGAAGAAAAAAAAAATCCCCTTTCCCGCTCCCCCCCCCCGCCTCCCAGGGACGGCCCTGCGCAACTCCGACTGTCCTTATCAGCAGCAGCCTGAACAGCAGCAGTCAAAGAATGCAGCCCAGCAAGACTAGTTGGGTTAGGGCAGGGCAGGGCAGAGCGGTGTACAAGGGAAGAAGGGGGTGGAGACACACGCTGGCAGCTACCCTGGCCTAGATACGCGGCCGAGATCTGACTGTTGGACTGTTTGACAACAGCCATGTTCCAGCCCAGCTGAGGTCTAGGCCCGCACCCCATGGGGAGTCCCACTCGGAGGGTCCTGTTGCTCCTCGCCGCCTTCCTAGCGCATCTCCTGTCTGCTGCCCTCCAGACCCACCAGCCGTGTACCTGCGGAGAAGTCTTCACCAACTTTGTAAGGAGATTCTCTTACAACGGGGGGGGGGGGGGGGAAAGAAAAATTTGGGAGGTGGAGTGGCTTGCTGGAAGGGGAGAGGTCTTCCTCTTCTAGGGTGCAAGGGTTCAGAGGCTGAGGGCACCCAAACCTCGGGAGATGGTTTCTTCTGGGTTCATGGGAACGGAGACCACCAGGAGTAGTGAAATTGGGCACTTTCTCCAGTGCCTGTTGGTTGCATGATATGCAGTTAGGGTTGCCAGGTCTGCTTCCAAAAAATAGCGGACAAGCCGGGGGGGGGTGTTAAGTAGTAAAAAAAGTAGACTGTACAGCTTTAGATTACGTACCATTTCATCATAAAGCTTTTGAATAAAAAAAAAATGTCCACTATTTTGTGAAAAAAAATAGTGAACATAATGTGAAAAAAGTGGACTGTCCACTCAAATAGTGGACACCTGGCAACCCTATATGCAGTGGAGAGGCTGAGGCCATGTGGTTTCCGAAACGAGGAAAAGATATCCTTTTGACTTCCTCGGCTAACATGTGGCCGACTCTGGATGCGTTTGAAGGAAAGCACATTTGTCACCGTGTGGTCCAAGAGCTGAAGGCTTTTGAGTTTAGCAACATCGTGAATGTGATCAGCGGACGGCATTAGCAACACTGACTTTAGATTTTAGAATAACTTTTAGAATAACACTGACACGGCGGGCACATTGGCTGTCTCCAACAAAGCTGTTAAAAAAACCTAAACTTTGATGCAGTCTGATCCCTCTTCTGTGTTGTTTTTACTCCTAGTAACTGAGACCCGGCATACCTTTAAATGTGTTTTGCAGGTTAAAGCTCAGCCTCACGCTGTAAAATGATAATAAGTGGGAAATGTGATTGAACGTGTGTGGGATGGATTTAGTTCATTGCTGAGTTAGTCATAAAGAATACCAGCCGGTGTAGGGCTCAAAGCTCACAGGACACACAGTCCTCCAGGGCTGAAATAATTGATTTCACAAGCAGCACAAAGGTGCAACAGTTTATCACTTAATATGATGTGAAGAGCTAATCAGTTAGCAGTTTATGGTTGAGAACTTTGGATAATTCCTCAAACAGTCCAAACAAAATTGACAGCATTGGAAAGAGAAAATGGGGAAGGAGCAATGGAAAAAAACCCCACTGGCTACGGTCAAAAAAGAATGAATACAAAAAGCTTAAAAATCTCAGTTGTGATTGGCAGAATAGCTGTCTACATACAGTAGAAGCTATGTTCATGTAAAGAAATACATGACCATTTAAAAGTATGTTATTGTGTGGCAGAGGCAGTTAAATAATTTTTAAACATCACAGCATCACAGTTTTGGAGAATTTCAAATGCTTACAATTAATCTTAAAAGGTGTGCATGTTATGTCACCAAAGTGATGTATTCATTTGTTGCTAAAGATGCTTGCATTTCTCTGAACATTTCCTGAAAGTTGTGCACACCCCCCCCAGCAATAAATAAATTTGTCCATTTTGATTTTTCCCCACCTCTCCTCTTTGGCAAATCTGTTGATGAAAGTTAATTGCATTGAACTGGATTGTTCAATTAGTATTATGATTTGCATGTGTTTTAATATGCATGTCTTTGAATTTTACTACAAGTTCACAGTTTTGCAAATAATTCCTTTTGTAATGCCTTTTGTACATTATTTTCACACATACATGCATTTTAATGTACAGGTCTTTCCTTAATAAATGTGTTTAAAAATACTCATGAACAACATTACAGTATTCAGTTCCAAAACACTTTGAATTTTGAATGACAGTTTAGCTTGACTTGTAGATTGGTTTTAAAATATGACAAAATTAAATCAATAAATATCTCCTTAATCCCTGCATCTAGTCCCATGCCTTTGATGGGCAATCAGATCAGGTGATACAGTCTTAATGTCCAGATTGTAACCTGCAAATAGCAACTTTCCAAGAGCTATGCTACATTGTCAAACCCAAGATCCTTAGGACTAACTTATGCATTCAACAAAGATAAGAGGATTTTTTTTCTAATAAAGTTCTCCTAATGTGGGTGTGAAAGAGTATAAGTTCTTGCGTGCACATACATGTGCAAACACCCACTTCCTTTTAATTTTCCAACTCTCAACACTGGAGAAACTGACGGGGGTTGGAGACACACACCATGGTTAATGTGCATGAAGGTATGGAGAGACTCAAAAAGGGGAAAAGGGAGGAAAGAAGAGACATCCCCAAAGAATAAGTCTTTAAAGAAATAAGTAACTGGAATTGATCAAAGGGAAGTGAGAAGCCTGTTCTCCTAATTTTATCACTAAGGTGATGGAAGTGACGGAGGGGGGAAACTTTCACACTGTTATAACTTCATGATGGGATTGCACTGGCGTATAGGGCCAGGTAGGAGAAGCTGCCATTGGTTTAAGAAAGTATCTCCTGCATCAATTGAAGCAGATAACTTCTAACCTGTGAATTGTACATTTATTAACAGAAGTAGATTCTTTCTAGCACCTTTCTGTTTAGTCTGCAGATAAGGGAGGGTGCCTATAGGACAGTGGTGGCGAACCTATGGCATGCGTGCCAGAGGCAGCACTCAGAGCCCTCTCTGTGGGCACGCGCGCCATGCCCCGGAGATGGCAACCGTCCCTCTTCAACCAGCCGCCCGCTAACTCGCCGAGGTCCCACGTGGCCGGATGCATCCCAGCACGGTTGGTTTCCCTCCCTCCCTCCCTCCCGTCCTGTCCCATCCCTCCTGGCCTCGCATGCTCTCCTTTTCCCGGGTACGACCCACTGCATCGGCTCCTCAGCTGTCTGCCAGCCGTCCAGCTCAGAGGCGGTTTCTCTGAACTGCTGGCGGTGGGCTGCGGAGCCCCACCAGTGCACCGGTCGAGGGGCCAGCAGGCTGTGGCTGCTGATGGACACTGTCAGCCCCCATGCGCTCGCTGGCCTCTGTGTGCGGGGCCCGATGGTGTCAGGCAGTAGCTGCCCTAGCCTCTGCCTCATCTTGCCCTGCGACAATGGCACCCCCACCCTGCCTCGCCTCGCCTCGCCTCGCCCCACAGAACGAGCCTCCTGCCCACCGCCCCACCTGCCAGAGACCCCTTGGATCTCCCCCATCCCTGCCCGGCCCCCACAGGCGTCCCTCCCCACGAGCAACATCGAGGTGACCACGGCCACCTTGGCCACACCCACCCAGTCTGCCATGACCACCACAGCCATGCCCACCCAGTGGGCCACGCCCACCTGGCACCCGGCGATAAATAAGGTTTTGGGTTGCCGTTTGGGCGCTCGGTCTCTAAAAGGTTTCGCCATCACTGCTATAGGAGTTCTATTTTTAAAAAAACAGTTGAGTGTCAGGGAGCTATTTAGCAGACGCAGTTGTTCCTCAGGATCGTGGGGAAAGCTTTCCATTGGTTGGTTGTCCTGTGTTGCGCAAGGAAATGTAAGAGCTGTTTTCTTCCCAAAACACAATTCCCTTTTGGAATTCTCCCTGTCTTCTCCTCCTTTTCCTTCTCCTTCCCCCTTCCTCTCCCTCCCTCCCTCCCTCTCCTCCTCTTTCTCCTTCTCCTTTTCTTTCTCCTCCTCCACCTTGACAGCTACACACTTTTACCCCATTAAGGCTGTTTATTCTGTTAATCTCACCTAGGAGCTTAGTATTTTGTCCTTCTTTGCAAAGCTCTTAATCACTTTGTGACTACTTAAATACGACAAGGGAGCAATTTTGAGTTGGCACTTTCTGTAGCAAAGAGGAAAAAACTGTTGACTCTCTGCCCATTCTCTACTTTACTTGCTTATGTAATATCCTCCCCCACCCCCCCACCCCCAAACAGGTTTAGAGCTTCAAAGTATTTTTATTTATTTTCATGTAGGTATTGCTACTGAAAATGGATTAATGTAGTGTAATAATAGTGAATTGTAGTCACTTGAGCTAAATTAGGTATTAATGTAGGGTAAGTGTTTCTCAGTATATTACCTCCGTGCCCTTTTCTCACAATTGTACACAGGAGCTTGCTTCCCATGTTTTCCTCCTGATAGTTTGTCTTCCAGCCAAGGATTTGTGCCCTAAACATTAATACCACGCCCGGATCTTTAACAGAAGAAACGTTTTCCTTCATCTGATTTTCCATGTCAGAAAAACCAGCAGTGTCACCTAGCAGCTTTCATTTATTTATTAACAAAAATAATTATTAAGGATTTTTACACCCCTCTCCTTTTCAGCTGAAAAAGCCCCTAAGGCAGTGATGGCGAACCTTTTAGAGACTGAGTGCCCAAAAACTGGCCCCGCCCCACTCCACCCCCTGCTCCGCCCCCGCTCTGCCCCCCCATTCCCCGCCCCGCCTGCCCGCAGGGCCACTCACCGCCTCCAGGGCCTGCCGCAGATTGCCCAGGCAGCCCAGCAGCGCTTTGATGGTCACGCCCTCTGCCCACGCCCTGCAGCATCAACTGTGCACGATGGGGTGTGAGGGCAGAGTCTTGTCTACGGTGCCTGGCTGCCATGTCCTTGGCTGCGCTGCTCCGGGTGGGCCACGCTCAGGGGCGACTCTCCTTCAGGGGGGCTGCTGGAGAGGAGGGGGTCGCGGGGGGAGGCGAGGCTGGGGCAAAGGCACGTGTGCCCACAGAGAGGGCTCCGAGTGCCGCCTCTGGCACCCGTGCCATAGGTTCGCCACCACTGTCCTAAGGGGTTATATGCACCCATCATCATAATTGTTGTCATCCTTCTTACATGACATGACATAAAAGGAAATAGCGATGGGAAGGGAAGAAGAAAATAATGAGGGTTGACTGATAGGGTTACAGTATTGGGGGAACAAGGAAATCAAAGGCACCTTGTCTTTAGCATTGTTGATGAGATAAACTTGCTTTTTATTTCTCAAACTGTCAAAGAGACAATTTAAACAAAACTTTACTGTCTGCAGTAAGTTATTTATTCTTCGTAGTAAGTACAGGTAGACCTCGACTTACAACAGTTCATTTGGTGACCGTTCAAAGTTACAACAGCACTAAAAAAAGTGTCTTATGATCGTTTTTCACATTTACGAGATTTGCAGCGTCCCCCTTGGTCACGTGATCAAAATTCAGATGCTCGGCAACTGGCATGTATTTATGACAGTTGTGGTGTCCAGGGGTCATGTCATCAGCTTTTGTGACCTGACAAGCAAAGTCGACGGGGAAGCAAGATTCACTTAACAACAATGTTATTAATTTAACGCCTGCAATGATTCATTTAACAACTGTGGCAAGAAAGGTCTTAAAGTGGGGCAAAACTCACTTAGCAACATAAATTTTTGGGCTCAATTGTGGTCGTAATTCAAGGACTACCTATAGAAGTCTGTATTTGTTGCCCTATAATTGGGGCCTTCCAGATTTTTTGTACTACATCTCACATTTTCCTTTGCTTTGGGTAAGCGATCTGGGGATGGTGCAAATAAAGTCCCAAAACAAAACGGGGTTTTTCAAACTATGTTTGGTGGAGCTTAATAGGGTTTTGTAAAAACTAAAGGAAAAAAAAAATCAGTTGAATCCAGCCAGTTTTCTATCACTAGAGCTTTGCCTCCTAGTTAAGATTTTTATAACCAGTGGATTTTGAAAGTATCTGGTTGTCTATCCCAGCTTTGAATCCTCAGCTTTCTTCTTGTGCCCAGAACCTCCTGCCTGATTGAGTAACGTTGCAGCGAAAACACACAGCTCAAATGTTTTTCAGTGATTTGTTACTGGCAAAGTGTTACACAATCGAAGGTGTGCCTCTCTCTATGCATTCGCTTGGTTAGAGCAGAGGTTGCCCTCATGCAGGAACAGAAAACCACATCTGTGGGCACAGTGAATGCATTCTAGCCAAATCTCCCCACACTGAGAACGAAACAAGAGCAACAGCCAGCTTGTGAATTGCCAGTCTCCTGCGATAAGAATCATCTGTCAACAACCGCAGAGAGAAATATCGAAAGAAAGCTAACTTTCCTATCCCAGATCTCCATTTTGTCTTTGATTGCAAATGACTAATAGAGGATCGTGTAGGTGGGGGAGTCAGGATCATTTGGTGGATCAGTTTTTTTGATTAGGCCATATTAAAGTCATTGCAGAGTTCGGTAAACGAAGTAACATGATTACATGGGGATGTGGGCAGCTGCAGTAATTTCCCCCCATTCTTAGAAGAGTTAGGATTTGCTCAAGTACTGGGAAGCGCAGTGTCTTTCAAAATAATTTAAGAAAAGCCCTTGGCATGGTGCTTCACAACCAAATGGAAACCCCCCCAGGGAGGTTAGGACAACAATTGTGCTTTGATACCATGGAGTTGCATCTGTTTCTCAACTGGTGGATTTTACACAGCCACGTAGATGACCTACAAGAGTGTAGATGGCCTTCAAGACCAGCGGCCGTGGTATCTTGGTTGTGATGAAAGTCCCCAAATTGTATTAGATGTTGTGCGAAGAAGAAGTTGTTTCTTTATCTTTTGTCACCTCTGGACTCAGCAAGGGTTGGTCAAAAGCCAGTAAATATTTCAGCAGTCTGCCCAATGCACACTCAATACACACTCTTAAGCCCACCCCACCCCCGAAGAGGGCTCAGACAACTTGTTTACTTGGGATGAATGTTTTGCTTTAAAAAGAGAGGCCTTTGATTTAATGTTCTCCTTCTAATTCTGCCTTTCTTTCTTGTTTTTCAGGATTGCAGTATTTATGGTAAGAAAATTAACATTTTTATGGAACTACTGTCTATGTTGAATTTGAGCCTGGGGTGGTAGGGTGATGGAGACAGCAATTGGGAACTGAGTGAGGAGTGAAGACCGGAGATCTCACTGCATTGGGCTGAGGTTGGAGTAGACAACCAATGAGAGGTCCTTGACGCTCTCATCGGATTGACTATCTTGACTAGCACTGATGATGTTACCTAGTTTGGGTAATGAAACATCTACAAGAAAACAACCAAGCTCAGAGAGCACTTCACTTCAACCCTGAGCTACACATAGTCTCCTTTATTGGTAGACAACTAATCCACATTTGATTGCAAGGCACAATGACTTGAGAGCAATGGTACACCACCACAAATACTGTTAAACTTGCCCTCATGGATGGCTTTTTGATTTTAGTGCTGTTGTAATATGTCCTCTTACCCATGGCAGGAAGATAACCCGGTTGACTTTTTTAAAAAAAATATCGTTCTATCATTTGGATGTTATTCCTTTCAAACTAAATTTGAAAGTTGCATTTGCCCTCTTCTCTTGTTGTTGAGAAGTTCTGATGATGTCCTCAGGGGCTGGCATTTTGCACAACTCCAATTGGACAATTGAGGCTGCTCCGAAAATGCTCCCTCCACACTGAATAGTGACCGTGACCTTTGGTGGTGACTTTGGCATGGGCTGCTGGGGAGATTAGACCCCGGCCTTCTGCAGTAGCCCCTGCCCATGTAGTGACTGACTGGAACTTTCTGAAGTGCCTTTGAGTGCTATGGAGGCGCTTTTTAAACACAAGGTCCTTTGAGGGAATGATGGTGCCTATAAAACAATGCAATGAGAATTTCAGAATCAGTTCTCTCACTCTATTACTATAGACAGTTACTACTCTCTCTCATAGGCTAGAGCAGGGGTGTCAAACTCAATTTCATTGAGGGCCGCATCAGCATTGCGGTTGCCCTCGGGGGGGGGAGGCGGGGGTGTGTGGCCAGGGTGGGTGCGGCCTACTGGGTGGGCGTGGATGGAATGGGTGTGGCCTACTGGGTGGGCGTGGCCAGCTCTACATCATTCGCGTCAAGGGTGCCTGTGGGGACCTGGGTAGGAGTGGGACAGATCTGAGGATCTCTGGCAGAAGGGGGTGGGACCAGGGCAGAGCCCATCAAGCCGGATATGTGAAGTAGGCAAGGGCCATTTGCTGGCCACTTCCAGGCGATGGTCCATTTCTTCATTCCTCACAAAGGGTGACATCTACCCAGCATGCACCCAGGGGGCAGGGCCAACGCGGCAGGGGCTGGTTCCTCGCTGTTTCTAGACAGCCTTGTGGAGCTAAGACTGAATGCGTTTCAGCATAGAGGGCCACCACAAAATTGTACATTGGCTCCCGGCCGGCCTGGGCCAGGGCCAAGGCAGCGGGGGCCATTCCCTCACTGTTTCCAGGATGGCTTTGCGGGCCACATGAAACCACTTCGCGGGCCGCATCCGGCCCCCGGGCCTTGTGTTTGACATGTCTGGGCTAGAGAAATAGGGGAAAGATGAAATATATCAGTTCCATCCTCCTCCTCCTCCTCCTCCTCCTCCTCCTCCTCCTCCTCCTCTGTGCATTCACCTGGAAGGTAGTCCTTGACTTAAACCTTAATTCAGACCGGAATTTCATTGCTAAGCAAGGCAGTTGTTGCGCCTCATTTTCTGTCCATTTTTGCTATGGTCATTAAGGAAATCAACATAGACATTAAGGAGACAGGTGTTAATAAAGTGAACCTGGCTTCCGCCATTGACTTTGCTTGTTGGAAGTCAAATGAGGAGGTTGCAAATGGCGATCACACGACCCTGGGACACTGCAACCATCATAAATCCATGCCGGTTGCCAAGGGCCCAAATTTTGATTGTGTGACCATAGAGACGCTGTGATCGTTGTCAGTGCAAGGACTGATCATCAGTCACTTTTTTCAGCACCACTGCAACTTTGAACGATCTCTAAACAGTCCCAGTTGTGGTCTTACGTCAAGGATTATCTGTAATGCAATTTGGGGTTGGTTTTTTTTTTTGCAGCTTAGCATGATGTGTAAACCCACTCATTATTGGTTTATTAGTCTGTATGAACCAAAACAAATTATTTTTCTTTAAAGCATCCTGCTTTAGCACTGTGTGAACGCAGTCAATCAAGTGTGCTGGTTGCTTTGGGGAATCAGAGAAGAAATCCATGCCCTTCCTGTAGTAGATGACTTGTTCTTTTTTATGTTAAGGGCTAATCTTACAGAAATCCTGCTCTGTTTTACTTCTGTCCTCCTTCCTTTGGAACATGTGCAAGTAGCCATTGTAAATAGACCTAACAATCGGCTATTGTATTGACACTATAACGCCAGTTAGGAATCCAAACATGCTTCCTTATCCAGTCTGTAAATGTATTTGTGTATTTAAGGATTACAAGAAAAGGAAGATAATGGCTGAGTTTGCACATTGGGCAAAGACAAAATCAAACAAATTGTAATCAAGCATAGGTTGATTATAAACCAGGCAAATGTGTCACCAAGAGCATTTAAACGGGTCAGTCTTTTATTGTCACTTGTTGTTGTTAGTTGCGAAGTCCTGTCCGACCCATCGCAACCCCATGGACAATGTTCCACCATTGTCACCATTGTCACCTAGATAAACATATAAGGGTTTTTGCTGGGAGTTACTGGAAGACTCTTCTTGTCAGTTCTCCTTCTACAGAGACATACGCATTGCACTTTGTTGTCTTACACCTCTGTTGCCTTACACACCCCAACACTTTCAGGGAGAAAGGTTGCGTGGGGATTAATGTAAACTTTGCCCTAGAACTTGTTTACAGTTCAGTTTGCCTGTGTGCGTATTTATTTAATTCATTATTCAATTCATGTGGATTTCCATCTCAACAAATAACGCTGGATGGCAAAGTCAAAAATGTTTGCTACCGTATCATAAATAGTAAGCTTATTTGCTACCGTATCATAAATAACACGGCAACCAAGGAAGATAACACAACTGACAGATTGAAACACAGAGCAACCCAGGAAGGCAACACAGTTTAAAAATTTGAATTGAGGCCCAATGTGGCCTCAAGATCAGATGTCGAGATTCAGGCCTCTCTACTACACACTCTTATTAAATTATAGTTTTTAAATCTTTTGGGTTTTTTTCTAGGAAGTTCAGTGGGACTTTTTTTTATGTGTGTGTGTTTTTGCCTTTGAGTCAGTTTTTCATTTCTGGTGGCTGCCTGGGTAAATATTTGTGGTTTTCTTGTCAAGATTTAAGAAGCGGTTTGCCCTTGCCGTCTTCTTCCTAAGGCTGAGAGAGAGGGATTGGTCCAAGTCACTCAGCTGGCTTTGGGTCTAGTGCAGGGCTAGAACTCATTGCCTGCCACTTACTAGCTTTAATTCATTATTTCTCAGCATTCTGACTGAGGAATTCTGAGGAAGTCCCCGCATCTTAACGTGGCCAAGGTTAATACTGCTCTACAAATTTGGCATCCTTCTTCTATAATTTATTATGGGCCTGATTTGCTGCTCTTTCCTCTGTATTAGAAGATACTGCCTTAAGCTGTATGTGGTCCCCAAACTTTTGGGTTTGTCTCTAGAGCTTTTCCAAAACTGCTGTTGCTGAACCGCAGTACTTAAGTGATAGGAAAGAGAGGAGTGATGGTACACATATGCTATAATAGGCACTATACCTGCTGGAATTGATCTGGAGCTAAGCAAGACTAGATCTGGTTAGAACCTGGATAGGAGGCCACCAAGCAACATTTCGTTTGTAGGTTAGATTGGGAAGAAACCAAACAACAACAACAAAAATCTGCCTGGAAGTTAGCAATGGCCAACCGCTTCCATACTCCTGCTAAGAAAATACAATAGAGTCACTAAGATTTAAGTTTGATTTGAAGGAGTTGTCTTTTTAATTTGATTTGGAGTTCATTTTTATGGTGGATCGTGGATGTCTACAAAGAAGAAGGTTGAAAAAGTCAACACGAGGACTGTAACCATATGATCAAAGCTCCAGCTTTTTTTTTTACATGGGTCATTTGAACTTTTGGATCCCTGTGGACAACCCTGTCCTGGGCCCATCTGCATCTTTCTTGTGACTCCACTGATTTCCTCTCTCCCTATTTATCTCTCTACCCTTGGCATTAGAAAAATTGTCTCTCTGCCTTTCATTCAGTTTTCACTCTCTTCAACAGGAGAAGGAGATCTACCCAGCCTCTGTTCCCAATGCCAGCACAAGCTGCAGGAAAGCCCATCTCAGCTGTTGCCGGCCCTTCTCCTAAGCACTGTTCCGTGTTGCAAGCATGAAGAGCAGACCTGTCTGCAGGTCTACGTGGCCCTGAACTCTACAGGTATGATGGGGCCCAGGTTGAAGGTGTTGAAGAGGGGGACTAGATTGCTGAAGAACAACCTGGCTTGTTGAGGCTGCAATATTTGGGAGAATCTTGATAGAATGTTTGGCGTGTTATAGGTCAGGTATTTTTATAGTTAAATCAGGCAACAGTGAAAGGGGAGGAGAATATAAGGAAAGCCCGGGAAAAAGGAACTGGAAGTGAATCACATCTTCCAAGTTAATTGGAAGATGTGAATCATGACCCCAAAATAGGGGAGGGGAAAATGCCTGGAATGTTATGTGCAACGGAAAAGGATCTCAGATCTAAGCATCCACCATGCCGTACTGACACCTCTGTAACCTTAATAAATGCTTTTAGGTTAATAAAATGCCTGAAAGTTCTTTTAAGTGTTTCGTTAATCAGACACATGACACCCATCTTAAAACCAATCCTGGGCAGCTTACAACTGATAAAACAATATAAAACAAGCCATGATTAAACCACCCCACAACTATACTTCCCTGATGCAGCTCACATTTTGAGCTTGCCCTATCTCAGCAGTTGTCCCAGGACTTGAGAGCTGTCTGGAAGGATAGAAAAGAACTCTCCTCATCCTAAGCATCATGTAGGGGCCAGCTTCTATTCAAGCAGGAGGCTAGTCCCAAAAATCGGCGCTGTATTTACAAATTCTACACATCTACTTTGAGGAAATGGGAAACAACCCAGTGGTTCTCCTGGGACAGGGGTAGGCAACCTTGGGTCTTTTATGATTTGTCCACGAGTCATAAAAGAGTCAAGGTTGCCTACCCCTGTCCTGGGACAATCAAGTCAGGTGGGTTGATTTTTGTTGGACAGAGATGGCTCAATTCCATCATCAATAGAATTACAGATAGTCCTTGACTTACAAACCATTTGTTTAGTGACCATTTGAAGTTACAATGGCACCGAAAAAAATGACATATGTCATGTAATCATCATTTGTGACCTTCCTAGCTGGCTTCCAACAAGGAACGTTAATGGGGGAAGCTGGATTTGCTTAACAACCTTGTGATTCACTTAACCACGGTCACAAAGGTAAAATTGGGAGGGATTCCACTTCGCAACAGCCTTGCTTATTGTAAATTCTGGTCCCAATTGTGGTATGCTGAGGACTACCTACACTTTTATGGATTTATGACATCTCTTTAACAACATTGGGAAAAATAGTGCTGAGATATTTAACTCTCCTCTGGAGGGGCTGCTGCTGAGGAGGGGGCCACGGCGGGAGGTAGGTCTGGGGTGACGGCGTGAGTGCCTACAGAGAGGGCTCTGAGTGCCGCCTCTGGCACTCGTGCCATAGGTTCGCCATTACTGTACTAACTTATCAGCTGCAGGGATTCACTGAAAAACTGTGGCAAGAAAGGTCGTAAAATGGGACAAAAGTCACTTAACTCATGTCTCCCTTAAGAACAGACATTTTGGGCTCAGTTGTGGTTGTAAGTCAAGGACTACCTGTGAATCCAATAAACACATAAATCAGACATGTCAAACTCAAAGCCTGTGGGCCAGATCTGGCCCATGATGGTTTAGATCTGGCCCGAAAGCAGACTAGTTGGAGGAGGCGATTGAGTATGTAGCAGGAGGGGTGAGCTGAAACGGCGGCAGCACCAGAGAGGCCCGGGAGAGAATCAGCTGGAGCTGTGGTGTTGCTGGGGCTCTGCTGAGGCCCCGGGATTGGCACGCGCGGCTCCAGCTGATCAGGGCTTCCTGCAGCCTCGGGGATGGCCGGCAGCCTCACACAGTCTTCAAGGGAAGAGAGATGGAGCTGTGGGGCTGCCAGGGCTTGACGGGGACCCCAGAATCAGCTCACACAGCTCCAAATGATGAGCGCTGCATGAAAAGGCCAGCCGGGCAGTGAGTGAACCCATGGGGGGGGAGGAGAGGAGAGGATATAAAAGGAGGGGTTTTGGCGGGAAGGAGGAGGAGTGAGGGGGGAGAGAAGGCGATAGGGAGGAGAGGAGAGATGTCGAAGGGGCAAGCCTGAGGGAGAGAAGGGGACAACAGCTGGCCCTTTGAGGGCAATCATAATGCTGATGCGGCCCTCAATAAAATTGAGTTTGACATCCCTGACATAAATAATGCAAAGTAAATTATAAAATACGTGGAGGTCACCATATTTGGGGAAATTGGGATATAAGATCTTCCCTTCTTGTTTGTTTTGACTTTAGGTATTGAAGGCTTAGAATTGGATTTTCTCGTGCCAAGTTCTAACCGTTACGGCAGGCTTCAGGTCTTGAAAAGGCGGGAGCATCAGAACTCTACAGGGCCTGAGGTAACCTAAGAGCACAAAAACATAAGCACGGCTCTTCTAGATTGACCCATCTAGTCCAGCAGTTTTTTCTCACAGTGGCCAACCACAGCACAAGGAAGCCCCCAACAGGTAGTCCTCGGCTTACAACCATTCGCTTAGTGACTGCTCAAAATTTCTACGGCACTGGCTTATGACTGTTTTTCACACTTACAACCATTGCAGCATCCCCGTGGTCACGTGATAAAAATTTGGATGCTTGGCAACTGGCATGTATTTATGACGGTTGCAGAGTCCTGGCTTCACGCGATCCTCTTTTGCAACCTTCTGGCAAGCAAAGTGTTGATAGGATTCATAGCCTGACATAAAATCAGTGGGGAAGGCAGAATCATTTAACAACCGTGTTACTAACTTAACAACTGCAGCGATTCACTTAACAATCATGGCTTGAAAGGTTGGTGAAATGGGGCAAAGCTCACTTAACAACTGTCTTGCTTAGCCACAGCAATTTTGGGCTCAATTGTGATTATAGCCAAGGATTATCTGTAAACTTCCAGCAGATGGCCTTCAACCACACTGCCATCAAGGCTAATCGCCACTGATCCCTTTGAATTCATGAACTGGTTCAACCCTTTTTTGCAACTGCTAGTTAGTACCACATCTGAAGGTTGGTCCCCTAAGCCCTTTCATCCCTGAGGGCGTTGCATTGGCAGCTGTTTTTCCCAAGGATGGCGCATGTACAGGTAGTTCTCGGCTTACAATCGTTTGTTCAGTGACCATTCAAAGCTACAGTGACTGAAATAAGTGACTTAGGACCGTTTTTCACATTACGACTGTTGCCGCATCCCCATGGTCACGTGATTAAAATTTGGATGCTTGGCAACTGAGTCGCATTTATGACGATTGCAGTGCCTCAGGGTCATGTGACCACCTTTTGTGAGCTTCTGGCAAGCAAGGTCCATGGGGAAGCCAGATTCACTTAACAACCAGGTTATTAACTTAACAACTGCAGTGATTTGCTTAACAACTGTGGCAAAAGAAGGTCGTAAAATGGGGCAAAACTCATTTAACAACTGTCTTAATAACAGAATAACAGAGTGGGGAAGGGACCTTGGAGGTCTTCTAGTCCAAGCAGGAGACCCTATATACCATTTCGGACAACAGAAAAGTTGGGCTCAATTGTGGTAATAAGTCGAGGACGATCTGTACCAATATAAGTTGTATAACAGACAGAAATTCAGTGAGTTAAGTACTCTGCTTGTTCCCTCCAGGGAAACCTGTAGGTGTAGAATTTCTGCCTCTTGTAACCTCTTCTAGACTGGATCTTTATAAACCTATAGATCCAGGGATGAAGGGCAGTCCTATTATCATAAGAGATGTTGTCTTTTTCTATTTAACTGAGAAGCCCCTTCCCATCAAATGGATCAGCTGCACGCCCAGTATAGCAAGAGGGCTCTCCTTTTTTTGGTTTAGAGCCAGTGTTTCTCAACCTTGACAATTTTAAGGCATGTGGACTTCAACTCCCAGAATTCCACAGCCAGCATTGCTGGCTGTGGAATTCTGGGAGTTGAAGTCCACATGCCTTAAAATTGTCAAGGTTGAGAAACACTAGTTTAGACTCTGTTCAGTGTTGCCTGATTCACAAGGATGAGGTGACAGACAGTTATCCTGACCCTGGAAGTAGATGCTGAGGATGATTCACAAGGCTGGTGAGGAGAAGGCTGCGTCGTCAGTACATTACCTTGAAAAGCAAATTCATGAGTCATCCTTGAGCATGAAGTTAGGCAATTGTGTGGCTGCACTGTAGGCTGTAGGAGAATTGGCTGAAGTCCATCTTCAGCCATCTTCAAGCTTACCCGATGGCTTTGGGTCTGTCATCTCTCTCAGCCCAACTCGAAAGAGCATGTGCCTCCTTCAGTTCCAGGAGAAAAGGGGGAAATATAAAT
>NW_015389143.1:0-1453 GCF_001527695.2 Protobothrops mucrosquamatus | reverse complement strand
TAGGGAATTTTAGTGGGGTTTTTAAGGGTAATTTTAACGACTAGGCCTTTACAAATATTTTCTTTTAATCTGGTTTTAATATTGATATTTGTTGTAATGTTGTTTTATAAGGCTGTCAGCCGCCCTGAGTCCGGTGAGGAGAAGGGCGGGATACAAATCAAATAAATAAATAAATAAATAAATAAATAAATAAATAAATGAATACTGTTGTTTGTCCATCAATTTCGATGAAGACCTTGACATCTTATGGATTATGGGCCATCAGCGGTGTGTCCGTAGATGGCTAATGAGACCGATGTTAGCACAGAATGTTCTGCCACATACTGAACAGAGAAATGTGGACACTATCGCTTCAGCATTTGCAGCTCTGGCTTTATGGAGTGCTCGCTTCTCTTGGACAGTTCAAATGGTGGTAGTTTTTAGTGTGATCTTGAATTAAGCCAAAGATCTGTAATGGGCAGAAGGAATAATTTTGAGAAACAGGAGAAAGAGCCTTAAGCAAGACAATGGGCAGGTTAAAAGAAACTTGAGCCTGGCCAAGCCCTGTAACTCGAGTAAGCATTTTAGACAAAACCATCCCTAGTTCTCAGGAAGATAAATGGAGGAAGTCGGAAACCTTCAGACTTGGACAATTATGTAACTATATGCTTATAATTGTGCATGATTTTGGCTTTCTAGTCTGGTCTGCCTTGGAGGCTTGGCAAGATCCATCATGGTTCACATGCTAGGAATAATAAGAGAAAGGGCTCTGACTCCAGCATTATTTTTCCAGTGGCAGATGCAGTTTGACAGTTTCCAGGTGGCCAGTGGCGAACAGGTACATGTCTCAGTGAAGACCGTTCCTCCTGGGATGCTCAAACTCAACCAAAGCTATGCAGTCACTGACAACCAAGCAGGTAAGACAACTTTACAGGGCACATAAACCATGGTTGCGTCACCTCATGATAAAGAATCTCCAAATGTATATTTAGAAAACCTGAAACTACTTTTGCTGGACATCAAAAACCTTAGCAATAGGCTTATATGCTGCTTCATAGTGCTTTACAACCCTCCCTAAGTGGTTTACAGAGTCAGCATATAGCCCCCAATAAACCTTCATCCTCATTTTACCAACCTCGGCAGGATGGAAGGCTGAGTCAACCTTGAGCCAGTCAGAATCGAACTCCTGGCAGTGGGCAGCCTGCAATACTGCATTCTAACCACTGCGCTCACCACGGCTCTCAGCATAGAGCAGTGATGGCGAACCTTTTAGAGGCCAAGTGCCCAAACCACAACCCCAAACCCACTTATTTATCGCAAAGTGCCAAGGCATTGTGGTGCCCTCAGGGGGGGCATGGGGATGTGGCCCACTGGGTGGGCGTGGCTGGGGTGGGCATGGCCACCTCGATGCTGCTCATGGGGGGGACGCCTGTGGGGGCCGGGCAGGGTTGGGGGAGATCCATGGGGTCTCTGG
>NW_015389142.1:55604-69874 GCF_001527695.2 Protobothrops mucrosquamatus | reverse complement strand
AAATCTTATCTCTGGTCAGCTTCAGCATTTCTGCAAGTTCAGTTAATTTAATAATACAGTCTTCCACTGTAACCATTCCAACTATTTGCATACAATAAGCTTACCATGCTATGATATATGTACAATATTATTTTCTAATTCCCAATCTATAAAGCCCAATAGGAATCATTCTGATTCCAACATTCTGGTTCCAACATTTATTAAAATGTTAGTGACATTTTATTAGTAACCTCTAGTAAATGCTGCAATTAAACTGCAAACAAAGATTTGATTGAATCTGTAAATTAAATCCATACTGGTAAAAATAATAATTTTTGCTTTAAGTGAGATAAAATCCGTCTTAGGAATGCATGCTTAATGTCCTACTATGTTTTAAAGGCATAAGTGGATGTATTTCAATAATGCCTTCAGCACCATATAGGAGTGCAATAACTCCTATTTTTAGTACTATTGGCTTTTCACCTCTGCTGCAAGTAGCTCGCATTTGCAACCACAGAAACAAGACTTCATTGTTGGAAACTAAACAGGTATTTTTTTGGGTGCAATCCAAAAGAGAAATAAGTTCATTTTTAACCATGTACAAATTAATCATGTACAAATATTAAATAATTCTAATGTCTCCATCAAGAAAGATGTAAATCCTATATTTATTCTAACTCTTCTATAGATTTTCTCAATGTTTTTTTTCTGTCATTTTCCCAGGAGATGTTGACAGATTTTGAATGGTTTAATGTGATTGTTTTTACTAATTCCATATAAAGATACAGTAAACTGCTAAGGGGCACAGTAGCCTAGCAATTAAAATGCTAGGCTTGTCGACTGGAAGGTCAGCATTTCAAGACTCAAGTACTACATGATGGGATGAGCTCCCATTCCTGCCCCAGCTGTGCCAACCTAGCAGGTAGAATAACAGAGTTGGAAGGGATCTTGGAGATCTTCTAGTTCAACCCCCTGCTCAAACAGGTGACTCTATATCATTTTAGACAAATGGTTGTCCAGTCTGTTCTTAAAAGCCTCCAGTGATGGAGCACTCAGAAGCTTCTGAAGGCAAGCCATTCCACTGATTAATTGTTCTCACTGTCAGGATTTTTTTTCCTTATTTCTAGGTTGCTTCTCTCCTTGTTTAATTTCTATCCATTGTTTCTTGCCTTGCCTTCTGGTGCTTTGGAAAATAGGTTGACCCCCTCTTCTTTGTGGCAGCCCTTCAAATATTGGAACATTATCATGTCACCCCAAGTACTTCTTTGCAGTTCAAAAGCATGCAAATTCAAACAGATAAATAGTACCATTTTGGTGGGAATGCACCAAAATGTATAGTAGCTGGAGGTGTCTGGACAATGCTGGCTTCCTCAGCTAAGAAATGGAGATGAACACTGCCCCCTAGAGTAGAACATGACTGGACAAGAGAAACCTTTACCTTTATGGTAAACTGACAGGAGTTCTTGTGAAGACAGCAATAAATAAGCCTCATAATGTAATATTGTGAGAAAATATTCAGTCTCTAATGTGATTGGTAAGGCCACTCTACCATTAGGCATAGGGAGCTAGTTTCCTTAGCCAGGAGGTTTTAGATTATTTGGTGACTTTTCATATCATCAGAGGACAAGGAGAGATGTTTATAGGATCCTTGCTTTCATGTACCATAGTAATAAAATGTCTTGTGGAATAGCATTTCATATTTTTTAATTTGGTCTGCACTTGTATATAAATATGGAACAAGACCTGTTTTCTTCCACAGCAAGAGGTCTGTAAGGAAAGTTGGACATAAAGAATGTGGCTGGCCCAAAATTACCTAGTCACTTTTGATGGCTAACACTGGATATGGTCTCCTTGCTTATGGTCCACTTATCTTAACCCAGTATTTCTCAACCTTGGCCACTTTAAGAGGTATGAACTTCAATTCCCAGCATTCCCCATTCAGCATCTTAAAGTAGCCAAGTTTGACAAACATTGATTTAACCAGTATAGCACATTGGTTCTTCTATAAACAGAGAACAGAAAAATTTGACCCAATTTGTTACAGCAAAATGTCTTCATTATGGTCTTGGTGATTAGAAAGGGGAAGTTTATTTTACAAAAATGAAAACCTTTTCCTTTTATTTATTTTATTTTATCCATGCATGAAAGGACACACTTGGATAGTATTTATTAAAAAAAATCCCTTTGCATCTTTTTTCCTTTACACAAATGCTTCCACAAAACCAACAAACTAATTGGAAACATTTATTTCAAGTAGATGAAGTTTCTTGATTATGTTTACTTGTTGAGAATTTGGAGTATTGCAAAAATAAAGTGACTATGATTTGAAAACCAAAGCTTAAGGCTTAGAGGCAAATTGTGGTTGATTAAAGAAATCATACTTAAACCATACTATGTAATATATGAACAAAGACACATAATGTATGGTGATAGTACATCAGTATAGTTTATCCTTTATATGTAAAATATTTTAGCTTTGGTCACTGATATTACAATGTAAGACTGGAAATATTCACTTTGAATATTCTTTGGAGACACTACTGTCCATCATTGTGCTGTCTCACTCATTCACACATGCATGTAACCATAGTTTAGTGGGTTTATTAATATTTCCCAGCAATTCCCTTCACCAAAAACCCAGAATTGTCCCAATTAAGTCCAGCCACAAGCAGACCAATGCTAGTTCACAGAGCTATGGCCAATGAGTTCACAAGGTACTTTTTTTTTATCAAAATAAACCCATCAGGCAAAATTAAATCCACAATATAAGAGGGTTCACAAGCCATGATACAAATCATGGCACAGTGTCAATCCAAAGCGAGGCAGAAATCACAACCACCAGAAAACACAGCTAAAAAATGAACACATTGTTCCCAGCATCACCTCCATCCGTCTGCTGTGCTAAATAGCCAGTTTCTGGTGCAGCCCTTCAAGAAGGGTGAAGCTTTCTCCTCACGAGTAATCTGGCTGACCTTAGCTGCTCCTGACTTTTCTCTATCCTGTATGTTCTTGGATCAGGTGCAGAAGGCAGTTCCTCTTCCTCATCCCTGACTGGCTGTAGCTGCATGCTTTCCCCATCTGATGCCTCCAGGCTGTCCTGCTGTAGTGGTGCTTTAACCAAATCACTCTCAGACGGCTGCTTGGAGCCAATGACCAACTCCCCTGCAGATGTGCCAGGAACTAGTTCATCCTCCCCAGAGCTGACATCTGAAGAGATATCTGGGGAAGCGTCCCAGGGAGTCATCACAATCAGCAGCATAGTCAACAATTTCCAAATGAATCAACACTTCCAATATTTTAAGGCTTAAAAATATAGCTTATCTTAGGTAATTATTCATGTAAGTCCTTTTCTATTTTTTGTAGATACTGTATGTGTATTCTTATTACACACAAATAATACCTTCTATAAAGTTGTCCAATCTACATATATGAGGAAAGATAGTAGAGCTCAAAAAATATTGTTCAAGGCTAGTAGGAGGGGAACTCTTAGTAAGTATTCCATGATTATCCAGATCAAGCAGTTAGAAGCTTTCTGGGAAAAGTAAAGCCCTATATCTCATATTTTAGCCTCTGTATTTTTTGTTTACTTCATTTCAGTGTTTGAGATACCTTAGTTCTCAGTTCAGAGGTAATTCCAATTCTTCACAAAAGAAAGAAAAGAAAATTGAAACCGAATAACCAGAGTAAAATATATATTATATTTACAATCAAATCCTATTAATGTCCTAGTGGACGATCACTTAAACATGAGTCAGTAGTGTGCAGCAGCAGCCAAAAAAGCTAATACAATCCTTGGTTGTATAAACAGAGGCATAGAATTGAATTCATGCGAAGTATTAGTATCACTTTATAAAGCCTTAGTCAAATCACACCTACAATATTGCATCCAGTTTTGGTCACCACATTACAAAAAAGATGTTGAGACTTTAGAAAAAGTACAAAGAAGATATAAGATGATCAAAGGCCTGGAGACTAAAACATATGAAGAACGGCTGCAGGACTTGGGTTTCGCTAGTGTAGAGAAAAGAAGGACTAGGGGGGACATGATAGCAGTATTCCAATATTTGAAGGGCTGTCACAAAAAGGAGGGGGTCAAATTATTTTCCAAAGCACCAGAAGGCAGTACAAGAAATAATGGATGGAAACTAATTAAGGAGAAAGTTCCTAACAGTGAGGGCAATTAACCAGTGGAACAGCTTGCCATCAGACATGCTTCATCACTGGAAGTTTTTAAGAAGTGATAGTCCCTTATCTGAAATGGTATAGGATCTCGTACTTGAGTAGGGGGTTGGACTAGAAGAACTCCAAGGTCCCTTCCAGCTCTATCCTGATTCTAATGTTTACTGAGTAATAAACCCTGCTAAATCCAACAGATTTACTATTTTAAATAAGTGCTCTCATAGGCTTTTGGCTTTGGTCTATTGTAGATTTACAAAATTCCTCTAATGTTCCTAGATTATTCTTTTTATGAGATTGTGCTTGTCTGTTGGCTAGATTATACCCTATTTATTGTATCTGCCTAGAAAGCATGAAGTATGTCTACTTTTATCTCATTCCAATTCTGCCATTTCATCTGCAGCCTCCCCTGCTTCCGCAACCATTCATAAAGGGTGTGAGAAAAATACAACCTTCACTTTAGGGGAAATTCATAAACAGACATAAAGTACAGGACTCCTGTCTATGACTCAGAAAGAAAGGTCTTTGGAAGTTGGCCCAGAGTGTGCTTTTCTTAATGCCAACTGCACAGAATCTCTCTTGGAAGAAATTGTGATCTAGGAGCTCATTAGCCAGCTGTCATCTTTATGGAGAACCCAAGCCATCCATGCATCAGAAATAGATTTTATTACCTCCTGCCAGCATTTGGATCTCAGAAAACAGCAGCAGATTGCAGCTGGCAAGAGAACTAAGTAACTCATTCTTAGAGATCCCTAATGAAAAGCGTTTTTTAAAAAAAGGTTTTTTTCCTTGAGAATGTATGTATTTGCATTACAATTTTCTTTGTGTTTTGTTCTTTTTCTGTTGCTAGTTAATTCAATTTAAAATAAAAAAAAATAAAAAAGATTCATGGCAAGACACCTCAGAGGAAAATTGGAAAAATCCCTTTTGTTTCCACACAGCAAAGCAAGTTCTCTGTTCTCTCAGTATGTATATGGGAGCATATGCATGCATATTGAAATTATTGCAGATCTTCACATTCTCTAAAAAAAAATTTTTTCCCCAGCAAATAGTTTGTTTATTCATCTACAAATCTATCCCACATACTTATAACAGGTTACTCAGAAGTCAAACATTTCTTAATATGATTGAAAAAAAAGCAAATCATTAAAAGTCATCGAACATATAATTATACATAGAGATCCAGTTTGATGTAGTGGTTAAAGCATCAGCCTAGAAACAGGGAGAGTGTGAGTTATAGCACCACCCTGGGTAACTTTGTACCAGTTGCTCTCTCTCTCAGTCCTAGGAAGCAGGTAAGGACAAACCACTTCTGAAATCTTACCAAGAAAACTGCAAGAAGGTGTCCAGGCAGTCTCAAGGAATCAAGACTGACTGGAAGGTGTATACACACACACACGTACAGATAAGGACACTGACACAACCAGTAATTCTGCTTTTCTCTAGATGGAATCTGTATTATAAAGTAAATTTCCAATAATATTAAAACCAGCCCTAATTTATTACAATTTAGGAAATAGGCAACTTTTTTTTTTACCCAGTCCTTTTAGAGTCTCACATCTTTTGTGCTGCAGTATTTTATTGCTGTGTTTGTTATCTAGGGAAGCATATTATTAACTGAATAAATACATCAACTAAAATATGGAAGCCAAGGTGACCTATTGTATACATATGCTCCTCTGATCAGATATCTGAGCTTAGTTCCAGCATAGCTGTCTATGGAGGTTCTCATTCATCCAGAACTGAAGAAGCTTACTGGATGAGAAGTGAAACATCTTAAAGAAAAATCAGAAAGTCCAGTTGCCTTTAAAATAAAAGCAACATTGGGATTTCCAGCAAAGCTATTATATCGCTTGCCTTTTAAGGGGATAACTGGAAATTGAGAATATTATGAAATATGTACTAGCCGGTATATGTAGTAGTGCTGTTTTACAGTTTGTTTTACAATTGTTGTGTTATGTAAATACTTGTTTGCATTTATTGTTACAAAGATTCTTTAAGCTACTGACATTCACTCTCCTGAAGTGGCAAAAAACCATCTGTAGTAAAAGCAAATATTAAATAAATAAAAGCAAAAAGTTTGTGTGTCAAACACATCCTATTTTGAAGAAAGACCATATCTGTGTGATAGAGATTTATGTTTTGCTCTAAGGAGTTCAATCTCTTGCAACTGGCATCTCCAGTTGGGTAGAGTGAGAGAAAGCTCCTGTCTGAAATTCAAAATAGTATCATACCAAACAGTATAAGCAGTGCTGAGCTAAATAGTTTGGCTCAGGAGAAACTGTCTTTCTTTCCTTTTGTTTCTATAGTCATTTGCTGATTTTCACATTTTTAAAGGTATTATAAGTTTTGAGATCCAATTTGTCTGGAGGGTACTGGTTTGAGAAAGTAATAATATCTAAAACAAAATGAAAATCCACATTTAAATAATTAGAATTCACCTGAAGAAAAAAAAATCTCTGCTGGATTAGGAGCATCAGAGAAACAATCATCTCATAGCTTTCAGTAATCAGTCTGGAATCAGGAGATCTCAATAAAGAGGTAGACAAAAATCCAGATCCAGCTTCCAAATCAAGGAAATAAAACATGTTTAAAAAACAAGAGCCTGAATATCAGGCAAAATATAAATCTAGAGTTAAGTGTATTGAAAAGTAATCTGATGTTCCAAGAGTCAAAGAAAAATAATAATAAAAAATATTGAAGATTGTTTTGCCACAGTGGATTGTGGGTGAAAAGTGGTGGGATTTCAATGAATCAGAATTATACTTCCAACAAAAGTGCGCATAGTCAAGGCCATGGTTTTCCCAGTTGCAATGTATGGATGTGAAAGTTGGACCATAAGAAAGGCTGAGCGACAAAAAATTGAGGCTTTTGAACTATGGTTCTGGAGAAGACTCCTGCGAGTCCCTTGGACTGCTCTGGCGTTCAAACCAGTCAGTCCTAGAAGAGATCAACCTCGACTGCTCTTTAGAAGGCCAGATCCTGAAGTTGAAACTCAAATACTTTGGCCACCTAATGAGAAGGAAGGACTCACTGGAGAAGGGCCTAATGCTGGGAAAGATTGAGGGCAATAGGAGAAAGGGACGACAGAGAATGAGGTGGCTGGATGGAGTCACTGAAGCAGTAGGCGTGAACTTAAATGGACTCCAGAAGATGGTAGAGGACAGGAAGACCTGGAGGAACGTTGTCCATGGGGTCGCGATGGGTCGGACATGACTTCACAATTAACAACAACAACAACAAATTGCTTACTTGTCAGCTGTTGTGTTTGTAAAAAAATGCTAAATGCTATTCTATTTAGATGATTAGTCTTGAAATCCGTCCAAGTCACATTTTCAAAACTTCTAACCCTAATCTGAACTATAAAAGGACAAAGAAAGCATCCATAAAAGTTAATGGAGAACATAAACCTACTGAAAAGATTGTATTAGGACACAGAGGAGAATGGGTGAATACCTCTAAATCTCCTTGCCCTGAAAAGTACTTCTGACAGTACAGGGGAGTTCCAGATTTTTCTTTTGGCTCCAATATAACCAGTCTCTCCATCCTGTTCCCCCTTTTCTGAAGCCAAAAAATCTGATTCATTCAAGACAATGACCATGAAAATATAGTAAATTGGTACTCAGTTGGAGCAACCAGATCCAACTGTAACTTTCTTGACCAGCTTTCCTTCTACAGTCACACTTAATAGTTCTGACTTCTATATAACCTTTCTTCACTGTGAAGTTTTCATGTGTATCCACAATTGTCAAGAAGACTGAAATCTAAGAAACCCATCCATGATATCAATTTTTCATTCTTTCCTTGCCAGGTTTATTACTTGCATATATCTGTAGCCCTTGGGTCTAAAGCAAGCGTTAGCACTAGTGATAAAGCCATAAAGTGTCATAATGTATTCCAGAGACATCTCCATGGGTTATAAGGAGAAGTTTTAAAACATCCATAAAGTTTGAACTGCATGCTGAATTTTCAAATTCATCATGGTAGGGATGAGTCCTGTTTTCATCTTTCTCTGCAGCTTTGCTCAATCCCTTCAATTATGACTGTAGCTGATTAAAAAGAGAAAAGACAGACACCAAACACCAAATGGTGTTTTTGTGCTCTTTCTCTCTCTCTCTTTTTCTTCACACGCACACACATATTATTTGGAAGGGAATCTTTTCAAACCAAATAACATGCAGAAAGGCACACGCTGAAAGGCAATTACAAATTGGATGGCATTTCAGTGCTTTCCATAGGGCTGAGCGAGCAGATTACCAGAGATGAAGGCCATCATAAGTGTCCATGTAGCATTGCATTTAAAATGTAATATGATTTCACGGGATGATAAGTAATCATTTCATGTCTCGGTAACCCTGAACAAAATAATGCATTTCTTTCTTAAGGGGAAATCCATTTTGTTTTTCTTTAAAAAGAAAACTGCTCTGTGCAAGGCAATACTTTAGACATGATGGTCTGGAATTTAAAAGCTCCATTGTTAAACAAGGTTAATGCTGCTTTGATGTAAATAAATAGGGTTTAAATATATATATTTAAAAATATGGTAGGCCTTGGGTTGCACCATTAAAGTGCGGCTTTTTAAAAAAAAAATCGGTCACAGGGTCATTTTTTAGATGTGGCTTTGGAATGTGTTACAGGTAGTCGTCCTTGACTTACGACCCCAATTGAGCCCAAAATGTATGTTGCTAAGTGAGAAATTTGTTAAGTGATTTCTGCCCCATTTTACGACTTTTCTTGAGACAGTTGTTAAGTGAATCACTGCAGTTGTTAAATTAGTAATACCGTTGTTAAGTGAATCTGGCTTCCCCACTGACTTTGCCCGTCAGAAGGTCGCAAAAGAGGATCACATGACCCGGGGACACAGCGACCGTCATAAATGTGAGTCAGTTGTCAAGAATCTGAATGTAAATCACGTGACCATGAGGATGCTGCAACAGTCACAAGTCTGAAAAACGGTCACAAGTCACTTTTTTCATTGCCATTGTAACTTTGGTCACTAAGCAAACTGTTATAAATTGAGGATTACCTGTACAAAGGTTTTCTGGTGTTTGTCAACAATGGAATGATAATTTTGAAGAGCAAAGAACCATCTCTAACTTCATTCACTCATCAAGTTTTTGAATTTGGGAGTGTAGATATATAGGCTAATGTATTATTTTTAGCTTCTATGTTTCACAACTATTTCATCCAACCTAACATTGGGAATATCTTTGCTTAGATTAAATTGCAGACTCTGCGTTCTCACCCAAATTATACCAGCTCTGAGTGTGGTTGAGAAGTAATTCAGGCTCTGGGCATGAGAAGGAACAATGAGCCTCTATAACAAATTTATATTGTCCCAATGTTATTCTGCCATCTATTGAGCAGGAGAATAATACAACTTACTTTTAAACAATTAGGAAGCCTGTTTGGAGAATGGATAAATCAATTCTCTCCTACAGGTGGTCCTTGACTTATGACCAAAATTTGGTCTTATATTTCAGTTGATAAGTGATGCAGTCATTTGACAGGACCCAATTTTGCAACCATTTTTATTACACTTATTAAGCAAATCATTGTAGTTGTTAAGCGAATCACTCAGTAAGCTATATAGTTGTTAAGCAAATCTCGGTTTTCCCATTGCCTTTGCTTGTCGGCTGGGAAAGTCACAAATCAAAATCACACAATTATAAGATGCTGCAACTGTTGTTAATGTGAGCCAGTTGCCAAGTGCCCAAATTGCAATTATCTGACCAAGAGGTGATGGAAAAAATAGTAACTTGGAGGCTGCTAGATCACTCACTGCCTCTGTAACTTTTTTCATTGCTGTTGTAACTCTGAGCTGTTGTTAAATGAATTGTTGTAAGCCAAGGATTACCTGTAATACTTACTGGAATCAACTTAATTCCAAGGAGGCTATTTTAAAACTATTAAAAAACACACCTGTATAATCTTTTTTTTTAATAGTTTGATTTACCCTGAAGTGCTTCTTGGCATTTGAGTCTAGTGAAATATTTATTATTTGGTCTAAAAGATCCAAATACTACCATTACCTTGGAATTTCCACAGTTATCGAAGGCTCGAAACAATAAACTCTGACACTTAAGTGGATTACACTTTAAAAAAAACAAAAAACAAGAAGTTGAAAGCAGTCCGTGAAATTATTATTATCTACTTACATGTGTCTGGAATAATGAGCTTAAATGACCTCTTAAAACTGTAAACTATAATTGAGATTAATATAAAGAAAATAACAATAAATATTTGTTCTGTATATTGGGTATCTTAGAGAATTTTTAATAAAGTTAATTGCAATTGCTTTATTCTTGGCAATGCAGCTCTTGAGTTGAAAATTTAACTGATATGACTAGTCCTGTTATTGCCATATTTGAGGCTGAAAGCAATAATATTATTTATATGACATTGGATCGTAGGTGTTCAGTACAAAGCACAGTTTCAAAACAATACTGATGAATGCATATTGAAATGTCCTTATGCCAAGGTTTAGACTTACATACTTACTTACATACTTACATACTTACAACCTAACATTCAATGCAAGTCAAGAAATCACATAGTTTGCATTGCCAATGACACACATTTTGTCATTTACACACTTCTGTGCCTCCCTTCACAGATGCCTCTGCTTTGGTTTGACCATTCCACGCTAAAGCATGTTCTTGTTAAAATATTAATGTTCTTCTTGACTGTGAGTCCCATCTACGAAATGAAGAATTGTAGTTTTTTTCAGGAATGAAAGCTGGCTAAAAGGAGAATAATACATAGAGTACCCAAAGGAGAAATCTATGCTTAATTTGCAGCCGTAGATTGTTAGTAAGAGTTGCCTGTCAGTATGTAAATCAGTTCCTCCACAAACACATACACACACACATAATTTTCCATGTCTTTCCCCTTTTTAATTTTTATTACAACTATTAATTTTGAGATTATGTTATTCTACTACATGCTGCATTTTTTCTTCTATTAATAAATAAATAATAATGTTAACACCATCAAACAACAAACTCAGACTATCCCAGGTCTTTGGAAAGGATTCAATAGGTGAATAAAAATGCCAAATCCAGTCTAAACATTTGTCTCAATGTGCAATTCACCATCATAATAATAAACCAAATGCTTTTAACTCCAAAATTCTCCACCAACTGGCCATTACTTGAGAATTCACGACCACACATCTGGAGGATGTTCAGGTTGAGGAAGAATAGTTTACAGCATGTTGCCAAAGAAATCTATCATGGATAATAATGTTATTGGCAGCAAGTCTCCTAGAAAGCCACCATCTTAGGTACACTAGGGAAAGTGCCAATAACTGCAGCTGTTCAGAGATAAATTTAACATATGCATCAAAAATGGAAGACTATAAAAATCTAACACAATACTAATCAGTGTGTGATTTCATGATGTTTCATTATGAGTTTTGTATATTTGCATTTTACAATTGATAGTATATTCTATATTAATCTACCATATTAGCTATTCCACAGAAATATGATAAACAGCTGTTTTAGCATCAGGGCTAAGCCCACAGGAGAAAGCTCAAGGCTATCAAACCTTCTCTCCCAGAGTATGCACCCTCTGATGCTGCTTTCCTGTTCTGGTATAATTGTTTGGTTGGTACTACAGTTTTCCAAGAGGATGTCTTTATCCTGGAATCCTCCCCTTTAATTCCAGCAGATGGGAGAGACTGTATCCCACAGCTCATGCATCCCTGAATCAGCAGAACAAGGGAAAGAAGATGATAAAAATGACAAGTGCTATATATTGCTACTATGCAGGCCTGCAGGGTGAGAACAGCCCCCAGCCCCTTTGAGATTTCAGAGATGACAAAAATACTTTTTTCTTTTTTTTTTTAAAAAAGAAGAGATTAATGTTCCTTTTCGTATTTAGGTAGTCACATATAGCAATAACAATAGCACTTAGACTTAAATAACACTTCACAGTGCTTTACGGCCTTCTCTAAGCAGTTTTTTTTACAGAGTTAGCATATTGATCCCCAACAATCTGAGTCCTCAGTTTACTAACCTCGGAAGGATGGAAGGCCGAGTCAACCTTGAGCCAGTGTGGATCGAACTGCCAAACTGCAGGCAGTCGGCAGTCAGCAGTCAGCAGAATTAGCCTGCAATACTGCATTCTAACATGGCTTATATAAAAATTCAGTGGCAATGGTGACTTCAGGGGAAACTTGAAAAGCAATACAAGATTCTGGGCAGAAACAGGATCATGTTAGTCGGTTCCTAATTTCTACTGTAAAAAGTTTTCATAAAAGTACACTATCTAATTTACTGCTTACGTATAAAAGCATATAAATATCAGGCACCGTATATTAGACAGAAATGTAAACTTAAATTAAATTTTAAAAATTATTTTTTTAAAAAAAATAAGCATGTGAAGGACTCTATTTCTTGCCTATTCAGGTAGTCCTTGGCTTATGACTGAGCCCAAAGTTTCTGTTGCTAAATGATACAGTTGTTAAGTGATTTTTCTGCCCCATTTTACAACTTTTCTTGTCACAGTTGTTAAGTGAATCACTGCAGTTGTTAAGTTAGTAATGCAGTTGTTAAGTGAATCACCAAAGCTGTTAAATTAGTTACACAGCTGTTAAGTGAATCTGGCTACCCCATTGACATTGCTTGTCAGAAGGTTGCAAAAGGTAAATCACATGATCCTACAAATGTCATAAATATGATCCAACTGCCAAACTTATGAATGTTGGTCACGTGACCATGGAGATGCTACAATGGTTATAAATGTGGAAAACAGTCATAAATCACTTTTTCAGTGAAGTTATAACTTCAAATGGTCATTAAATGAAATGTTGTAAATTGCAGACTACCTGTATTGACATCTAGCATAATGACAATTTTTCTCTTCTGACATATATATATATATTTATTTTGCACTATGTTGCAATTGGTTTTAACTGATTTTACGATGGTTCCCCGCCCAAAGTCACTTGTTTGAGATAGAAATTAAATAAATAAATGTTATGCACACATTGCAACTAATAGTTGCAAACAAATTGTTCACAGCTGACTTGGACATTCTTGATTTGGGCATTCATGCTGATGGAAAGAGCACACCTTTGAAACAGATAAAACAATAATTTGCAGTAAAACTTTTCATAGTAGGACAAAACAAGTTGAAATAATACATTGAAAAGAAGTAGACAGTGAATTTGCAGATGTTCTGGTCTGTAAATCCCACAGGTACTGAGCCAGCATAGGCAGAGACGACATAGGAGTTATAGTCCAAAACAATACTTGTCCCAATTTCCAAAAATAAAACCTAACTGAGCAAGGCTTTAGACCAAAGTCCCCTTATGATGTTCCAGCTCATGCATTCTATTATAAAGCAACTTAAAATCAATAAGTATCCCTAAATGTACATTCATTATTTATTACTTTCCCCATCAGAATATTTCTCGAGTTGGCGACAAGTAAAATGCAAATACTATAATTCAATTTGCACAACAATAGGCTATTATTAGCCTTAATATGTGCAAAAGAATGGGCAAGCTTCCCATTTTCCAGATTTTTTAAAATCAGATATAAAAGCTCATAAAATATACTGCACATATAATATTTAAGAAACCTGTTCATTCTTAACGTAGTGTGAACATTTTTTTTCCTTTCAAAATCCTGATGTGATTAGGTGGGTAAGATTTAAAATTGTTTGGAACTGAGGAACCTCGTTCTCTAATGCTCCACTTCCTACTTTTGAAAACCATAGGGTTTGTTTATTTCTTGATCATTACTATGCATATACACATATACTCCTACACTGTCTAATCACATACAAGAAAAAAAAATGTCATCTGTCAGCTTTGTAAAAACTCATATGCATTCAGTGTAACGCGAGAGCTGATATAATTTACAAGACAGGAGTTAAATTTAGAATGAAATTAGGACTAACTTGATTAATTTATTTGCAAAAATGTCTTAGCTTCCCTAATTGCTTGTGATTCTATATAGACATAGTAGATGTTTTCCCATCTTCTATCCATAGTGAGTGAGTAACTCTAACTTCGCATGTATAATTAAAATACTATAGACTTGTTGGTGACAATTAAGTTAAAATACAAGAGCAAAATTCACTGGTAGCATCCTGTCAGCTCA
>NW_015389142.1:0-54768 GCF_001527695.2 Protobothrops mucrosquamatus | reverse complement strand
AGGCCTAATCAACTGTCTCAAGCATAGAAGGCAGTGCTAGATCAAATCGATCTCATAAGGAAACACAAGTACAGATCCCGAAACCTAAACATAGCCATGTTAGTTCAGCCAGGGAATTCAGAACAAAGACAGGTGTAGCACTAATCCTTTATAGGTCAAACTTTAAATAGTTATCCATGCTGAACGTCAAGAAAGAAAAGATACATAATGCCCAACCTGCTGACAGATACTTGTTTTGTTTAAAAGAGAAACTGCAGATTCTTTATGTCAGACTTGAAGAAAAATGGAGAGAGTAATTTCACCTTCATACTAAATTCCACTGCTAGTTTGATTTTCACTATTGGACCTTCAAAACTGAATGATATATTGCTATATAAGATTAATAACAAGAGTACCACAGACTTCCATTTATTTTTCCTATATTCCCCTCTAAACACATTTTCGATTAAGTAGCCTAATAGCAGACAGCAATATTATTTTATATTTATACCTATATTTATATCTCAGTTAATACTCTCCCAGTAGTGGTACAGTCACTCAGAGTAATTTATTAATAAAAATTATGATGACGTACAAAGTTATGAATTAATGAACAAAGTGGAACAACAGAAACAAAGACTAAGCAAGAAAAAGCCTGTCTCTCCCCCCCGCAACTGTCTAAACCAGTATTAGTCATTCCAATTATCGTTTAACACAATTTCAGAACTTTTAAACAAGTTTGGTAGATGTTTCCCTCCTGAAGTCTGTTGCTTGGATTGGAGAGAGAGAGAGAGGGAGAGAGAGAGATCAGAAAGAAGGTTAAACATGGAGAGGAAAGGCATTCTGGAGATGTAGGGGATGTTCTCATTGCCCTGGGATTGTAGCCCCATCCACAACTTTTAACAGCTCTACATACCATGCAGTTCTAAAGACATTATCCTTGGCCATAACACTGTTGCATAACCATGGTCCAAATTGATCTGCAAATGACACCAGAACAGAGGACCATATGGTACAAGGGAAACTGTTGTACCACTAGAAGACTTCATTGCTCATCAACATCAGTCATGCTTTCAGCCCATGGAGGACATAGTGGAAAGCATATGCAGGTAGTCTTCGATGTATGACCATGACTGAGCCCAACACTTCTGTTGCTAAGTGAAACATTTGTTAAATCAGCTTTGTCCCATTTTTACGACCTTTCTTGCCACAATTGTTAAGTGAATCACTGCAGTTGTTAAGTTAGTGAATCTGGCTTCCCCATTGATTGTGCTTGTCAGAAGATTGCAAAAAAGTGATATCATGACCCTGGGACCCCTGCAACTGTCATAAGTACAAGTCAGTTGCCAAGCCTCCGAATTTTGATCACGTGATCATGAGGATGCTGCCAACTAAACAGTGCTGCGAAAAACAGTGAAAATGTTATTTTTTTCAGTGCTATTGTAGCTGTGAACAGTCACTAAATGAACTGATGTAAATCAAGGACTACCTGTAATTCTAAAAATCAGGCAGCTCCTGATACAATATGGGATTTTAGGCATTCTAGACTCTATTAATTTGTCAAATAATTGCCAACCCTTTCAAATTGCTTTGGAAGAAACCTATAAATATTAGAGGAAGAGAATCATGGTGGAAACATCTTTCCCAACTAACAAATGTTATTAAAAGGTATAAGTTAAGTTAGCTTATGATGGAGTGAGGGATAGCTTATGACAGCTTATGTCTTTTGATAAAATTTATTGATCAGAAAAGGTGCTACTAGACTCCTGTTTTTGATTTTTGTTTTGTTTTGTTTTGAAGAAACCAGGAATAATTGTTGACACTGGATGAGAAGTATAACATGATTGTGCTTATAACTATGCTTGCTGGGATATTCTGGAGAAACTGTAGGTTTAAAACATCTTTCAAAGGCACCATCATGGAGAACATATTATAATTCTGAAATGCAAAAACTGATGCAATCAAGACAAACAGAAGCAACTCAGGACTGCTAGTATGCTCACAAATATCTCCCAGGAAAATCATGAGGGTTCTTTATATATGAACACATATGTCGCAGTTTTGCCCGCAAGTAAAATGTATATTGTTTCAAATAGTAATTAAAATAGGTCTATACATAGTTCTCTCCAATTTGCATGTTATTCCAAGAAAGTGGAACCAGCCTTTTTTCCCCAAGCATCTTGTTCTCTTCTTGTAAAGGGAGCACACAATTATAATATTATTAGCATCCAAGGAAGACAACTGTAAAAAGCATTTTAATGAGAACTTTGCATCTGTTCCTGCAGAGGTATTCTCACACTATTGTTTACTTGATTCAGCAAATGCAACAACAAGGTTTTAAAATCCTGCTGGGTGTGTGTGTTTTGGAAGAAATGTGTGGTTGACTGCTTGTCTCCTAATCTTCCTTTTCTGGCTAAAAAGCCCAATTTCCTGCTGGGGGCCCCTACCTCTCAACCCAGATGGCAGTGTGAGTGATGTGACGGATCAGCAGATCAGATTGTCTTGCTTTTTTTTGGCTGTGGCTTGTCTACCCAGGCAAAGTGTTGAAGTCCTTAAATTCTGCACTTATTCTGTGGATGTGAGAGTTGAGCTGCAGGTCTAGTGAAACTCTCATTCAGACTCAGAGACAGTAATCCCTTAATCCATGGCAGGAAACTCTGATATCCAACCTGCAACAGAGCAGTTACCTATCATTCTGGAAAAAATAAAATTCACAGTGTGTCTAAAAAGAGCCTTAAAACAAGGAAAAGCCAGAAGAACAATTCCATTTTTACCCATCTTGCTCATATATGATATAGTTCCCATCCATTCTACATTGAGCTCATTCCTCCTTACTGGCTCCTTAAAAGGACTTAACTGTGAGGTAGTTGCATTACATAGTGTGGATATAGTTGCAGTTTGGTATAGCAGTTAAGGCACCAGGCTAGAAACCAGGATTACGGGAATTCCAGTTACACCTTAGGCACAAAGCCATCTGATTGACCTTGGACCAGGAAGGAGGAGGTAATGAGAAACAACTTCTAAAATCTTACCAAGAAAACTGAAGGGCCTTGTCCAGGCAGTTGCCATGATTTTTTTTAAACTGACTCAAAGACGCATGGGGAGAAAGAGAGAGAGAAAGAGAGAGAAGCTGCAAGTAAAATATTAAGTTATTTCCAGCCAGTCACAGGAAAAAGGTCTTAGTTATATGGAAAATGGAGGATTTGAAGTGTAGAAAGAGAATGAAATTATATGGGAGTAAACTGAAACTGCTGCCTTCTGAATCCCATAAAGAGACTTGAGGTTCCCTAGTTCTGTATTTAGAGGAAGCCATAATGGTGACTTCCAAACTCTAGCTTAGATATATTAAGCATGAGGCTCAGGTTGATGAGGTCATTTACTGCCTAAGGGTTTCAACAATAATACAGCCAACTCCAAACTGTTCCTGCAGCTTGTCTTGCTTTTGGTAACTTGATTAAATGTATTCATGGCCCCAAAACTCAGCAAGCTTTCTCCTCCTGCTGAGGAGGAAAAAAGCCTTTCATTATTTTTCAGCCATCTGCTAAAGATTGAACCATTCCAAAAATCTGGAAAGGCTGGCAGAGATTAAACGGTGAACCTGTTCTTTTAAATATTATTAGCAGATTGAACAAAGGGAGAAAGGAATGGTTCATCTGCCGAAGAGAAATTGTGATCTGAATGGCATGACACTTTAGAAGCAAAGCTGTGTTTTGTTGCAATAAAAGAAAGCAAGTCCAGAGTGCCCTATAGATGAAGATGAAAGAGGAGCTGATTTCAGTCCCTAGTTGGACATCCCTTTCCCCACTGAACTTATTGGAAAATTGATTTTCCTAGCTGATGCTCCATCCACATTTCTTTTCTCCTTTGAGGAATGGCATTGGAGCACTTCACACAGGTTTGGACTTTCTCTTCAGGCACTTTGTGAGAGATCTCAGCTTTAAATGAAGATAACATCTCAATCGGGAAAATATTTAAATTACTGTCCATTCCCACAGACTTATTGGAGAAAAGGCAACCTCTTGAATATGGCTTTTTTAGTTGAAATTTCAGCCTCAGCTAATCTCTTGTTCTTTCCGGGATGATGGCTAATAGAATGGAAAAAAAGAAGAAGAACTCATAGGTATCTATGAATTGACAGCCAGTGTTATGCTGTTTTGTTTTCCCTACAATTTCAAATAATGCCAGCATATAAAGAAACTTCAATGTCCAGCAGGTATCAGTGTCTTTTAATACCACATATCTGGATTTATCAGATCATAATAGTGAAACCTGGAAAAGGTTGTAGACTTATATAGTCTTTTCCTGAAGGACTAGTCATGAATTTAGTGCAGTATATTTCAAGAAAGTAAACATACAGAATGAAGCTGAAATGGTCTTCTGGCTTCTTTTATCATATTATTCTTTGTCACTAAAAAGACAAAGGAGAGAGGTATAAAAAGTCATGTAGCACTTCCATCCATAAGAAATGTTTTCCCTGTATATACTATTGTTGCTATTTTCTGTAATCAAAGCTGCACATTTATTAGAAAAACACTGACAATATCCATCTCTCCAAGAGCCATTTGATAGAGAATGATTGGTTGAGTCATTTTGCATGAAATTGGAATCTTAAAAAAACAGTTTCTGGTCAGCTTTGGGAGTATTTATCTATGCATATGAAATAGTGATAAGTTCTGTCCTAAAAGACAATGCCAAGGGAAAAAAAGCTTCTGATGTAATCCAGTAACAGAATAACAGAATTGGAAGGGACCTTGGAGGTCTTCTAGCCCAACCCCCTGATCAACCATTTCAGACAAATGGTTATTCAATCTTTTCTTTAAAACCGCCAGTGTTGGAACATCCACAACTTCGGGAGGCAAGTCATTCCACTGATTATTTTTTTTCTGTCAGGAAATTATAGGTTGGTTTCCATCCATTGCTTCTTGTCCTGTCTTCTGATGCTTTGGAGAATTCCAGTGTTTCATACAAATGCGCACACGCACAAAACACAAGCCCACCACCACCAAAAGAGTAGAATGTATTTATTTTTCAGACACAGTCCAAAATTATGAACTCAGATCCCAGTCACTAAAGAATGAGTCACATTTGTAAGTACATAAGTATATTCCAAAGGCTATATATATTATCAAATGAGGGAGATCCATTCATACTGGACATATTTCATACTGAAATTACATTTCATTTACTATTTTATATATTTTGATTAAATATTGCTCACATTTTCTTTTTCCCAAACCAAAATATTTGCATCCATATTATAAAATAATATCAATACTATGGCCAGAATAGGGTTATAGTCTCAATACCCCTTTGGTCATTAAGTGAAAATCCATGTAACCATGACATAAGAATTTATTTCTGTTTTCTCTATTAATTATGCCTGATCAAGTCAGTTATGAAGCACAACTAGCATTTACATGACTATGGGACACTGCAATACTCATAAATGCACACAGGTTGCAAAGCACCTGAATGGTGATGACTGTGGGATGATGTGATGGTTATAAATGGACTGGTCACAAAGCTTCTCTTTTTTACACAGTCATAGCCAAACAATCACTAAAGAAGGCAGTCAAAAACAAAGAGCACCTATATTTCTGTATTTATTTCCCTTAGGAAAGCCTTAGGACCTGTATCTGAAAGAGAACTGACAGTGTGGTGTGGACAATATCTAGAATGTCCTTCATTCTATCAGCAAACAAGAAAAAGAAAAAAGTTTGATGTTTTCCATCAGAGTCATCTTAAGGTTCACACCTCAAAGATACTATTTACTTATTTAGCGATCCAATATAGAAACTATTGGCTCCAACACAGACATCATCAACTTTGCAGTAGAAAATAGTCAAGCAGTTGGCTAAATTTAAAAGGAAACAATTGCATCCCTGTGGTTTGATTGGCAATTTGGAAAACAAGGGACAGTAACTAATAAATACTTTACAGTCAAGTTCTCTCTGAAACATTGAAAGGAAGTAACAAAAGTAGGGTCAAAGATGTGGAGTTCCTGCTTCTTCCCCAAATGGAGGATGCCTTAAAGATGGTGGCACCTATTGTAAGTGGAAGGAACAATGGCCATGATTGTCTTCAGGATGTTTTGTGTGCAGACAGCTGCTGTTCAATATTATAAAGATGAGTACAGTCTGAATGAGGATAGACTGCATTTTCAGACAGCATTGTTATATGACAGGACTATTCCTCCTTCCAGCTTCATTTAATTTGTCAGTTGACTCAGAGTGAGACAATGACTGGAAAATTTTCTCAGCTGCTGTACTTTCAAACAGTTCCAAAGCAATGTTTGCAACTACTTGACGAAAATGAATTTAGTTCAGATATATAAAGAAAGCAAAAGTTTGTTTCTTAGTAGATATTAGAAAAATGCATTGACTAGCCCAGGGGTAGGCAACCTTGGCTCTTTTATGACTCAGGAATGGCTGACTCAGGAATTCTGGGAGTTGAAGTCCACGAGTTATAAAAGAACCAAGGTTGCCTACCCCTGGGCTAGCCACTAAGACAGGGGTCTTCTAGTTGCAACATGTAGGATCTGCCATTGAAAACATATGGCAGTCACAAAGATGTTTTACCTTTGCTCTAAGCACATGATTTAATAAACAGGGCTATGCAAAGTATTTGAAATAGAGATTCACAAACTTTATGAAGTGCCTTTTTTTTTTGAAATCTTAAAGTAGCAGCAACCTTTACAAACCTCAGATTTTGCAACTCTTCTCAATTCCCATCTGTCTATACATGTATGAGTGCATAGGAAACATTTATATTGGGATTATAGCTAAACATTGCACAGACCTAGCAATAAAAATAATGGCATTATGAAGCAGAATTAAGTTGGAAACAAAATTAACAGCATAGCCCACATTTCTAGTCACAAAGTCCAGCACTTGCTCCAAAATAGTCTTTAAAAAAATAGATTTGTTTCTAAGGTTTGTTATTGGGTCCGTAACAAAAACTATCAGGTTTGAAATGAACTGAAAACAAAAATAGCAAGACAAAAATGCAGTAAGGCCACAATTAAAACAGCTACAGAAACAAATTGCTTCAAAACTCTGGAGAGTAGCAAATTGTAAGAAACTTGAAAGAGCTCAGAGAATGGGCAGATCTTTGTGTGACTGGTCACTGTTAGGAGACTATTCCATCTCTGAAACTCCTTAATTCCAACTAGTGACCCCCCAAAGGTCATCAAGTGAGGGAACTTTCAGAATGACTTTTGATAATGTCCTCATAGTCAGGATTCTCATAAATGAGAAAGTGTTTCTTCAAATACCATTGTATTATAAACTAACAACAGTGGTATTTTAAAACCTCACAGGCTTTTGAAGGAAGAGCTTAACTGTCAGACACATCCTAATCTGTCCAGAACTTCCCACCTCAATTAATGTTACAAAAAACAGAAAAGTTCTTTCTGCTAAAATTTCACTGCCATAGAACGTAATATTTTTTGCCAGTCCTCAAATCCAAGTGAAGGTCTGCAAGGATAGAGTTTAATATGTATAGATGGCTTTAATAAGAATTTTCTTTTCTTAGTTAATGAATTGATTGGGAAAGGAGAAATGTAGGAAACAACTGTTGCAATTATCTCATCTCCAGAATACCTGAGAAAATCAATATTGATGTGTCTAGCTAAACAATTTACTTACTACCTGCTTCTGTAACACGATGGGTTTCAGCAAATACAAAAAGTTTATTGAGGGAAAGGATAGTTGTAGAAATTATCTGGGCCCCCAACTCAACAATATTGTTAGGAAAGTCCATCTTTCTCCTCCTTTTTAAACATTTCCTAAGTTTTGCTAAAAGTGGCAGACTTTCAAAATTTAACCTTTTGGAGGATTTTATCCAATCAAGCAGAACATTCTATCTCTGAAATCTTGACTCTAGCCAACAAATTTGACATTTCTTGAATGACTGCAGTTATCTTTCTAACAGTCCTTGACTGAATGTCAAATGTACCAACTGGTATCTACCAGCTTTAAAAAATGATTTTATGGATGAAGCTTTGGGGGAAGAGGGACTAACATTGTGATCTACTCAGAATAGAGTCAGCTCACTAAATGGTTGAGGCAACATTGTACAATATGAAAAAAGGATTTTGAAACACGTAGTTTCAAGCATGAAACCCTTAGAATTTACTACCAGAATTTTAATTTAGGCCTGAAAAGTGAATATGATGCAGCAGTGGCTTAATCTTATTACAATTTCCAATTCTATTCTAACTTAGCCATTGTATTTTATATTGACTTATGTTTTCCAATTTTCTTCAAGAGTGTTTACCGAAGCTTGGATTCACAGAAGCCATGAATGTGAGTAGCATACTGACCTAAGATGCTAAATGTATTTACATTTGTGCATCTGAAGACAAAACACCTGATATAATCTCCCCATCACAAGACCCATCACCAGCCTCCCATTGATGACTCATACCTGAGCCACTGATAATTCATACCCTCCAATGACTCTGACTTGAAGTAACCTCCCCATCACAAGACCCATCAGAAGCCTCTCTCTGATGACTTACACCTGACCCATCACAAGACCCTCACTTGACACACCCACACCTGAAGCCCTTACAAACAGTAGAGACACAGACATCCCCTAAACTTCACTGAAGATGTTACCTAGCCTGGTAATGAAACATTCGGAAACCAACCCACAAGCTCGGAAAATGAACCTTCACCCTCATCCTACACCTGAGCAACAGATATTTGCCACTATTGCAAACAAAACACCATCTTCCCCCAAGCAGTAAAATCCTTTCAGAACAGGCAGAACATCAGACATCTGATGAACTACCCTATAACAGTCTATCTAATCATATTTATCTGCTCTTCAGCTTTATGAGATAATCCAGACAAGAAGTATATCCAGAAGTACTAGCCTTAATTTTATATAAGGTTATATTAGCAGAATCTTGCAATTCTGAAGTTACTTCTCTCACCTCTATTAGTCCAAGAAACTAGAGGAGGGCCCTTGTGAGATATTTACCATGTTCCTTTGCTTCTGCAGGCTATCCTCTTATCTAATCACTGTCTAGACTGCTGCACTTCAGTCATATAAATTTTGTAAAAAAAAAAAAGGAAAGAAAGAAAGAAAAAAAAGTGCAAAGAAATGAGATGAAAAAAAGAAAAGGAAATTGAAGGAAAGGAAAACTTATAAAGAAACGACTTTTGAACTTCTTAACAGCAGTTACAAGTACATTTATATTTCACCCTCTCTCTCTAAGGTTACAACATAATTTCCTTTTTCTATAGTCTACCCTTTTTAATCAACAAACCCATAAATCACAAGTTCATTTTTTTCCTTATTTTTCAGCAAAAAGTCCATAAGGGATTTCCAGTGACTTATTTTCCTTTCTCTAATCAGACAAGTCAGTTTTGTCCTCTGTGCCCTTATCTTCACCAGCCATTCTTCTGTTGTATTTCAGTCTTTCTATTTTTGTGAATATAATAATCTTGTAGCACTTATCATATATATAAAAACAGTGTTCCATAACTCTTTTCTAATTGAGTACCCATTTGTCCCAGCAAAAAAAAGTTCTGGTTGCAGTCGAATATTAATTTTAAATCATAATTCAATGATACGAAATTATTTGGGGGGCCCATAGTATTTCTATCACAGTATGGATTTTATTAGTCTATTAACCAATGAAAATATCCTGTTGACTAATTCTCATAGAAGGCCCTGACTACACCATCCATGAATATTTGACATACAGACGCATTCCAGTCCATTTCATACAAGTTAAATCTGTTTGAGTACCTGAAATATATTCTTCATATAGAGAAAGATGCACAATGAGATTAATAAGATAACAAAACATTTTGGAAAATGCTGTTATTGTTACCACTCTAAGGTTCAGGGTTTAGAAGAACATTTTAACCTTCATCTAGAAATACCTATCTCTTTTTTCAAATATGCTGAAAATAAAAATGTCTGAATAATGATTTGTGGGTTTTTTTTCCATACAACCAGCGTTTATTTTATTTTATTTTTGGATAGGAGAGAAATATAATCAGCAATGTCAGCCGGGCCAACAGATAATTAATACTGCATCAAATATTCATATACTTGAATAACTATAAATTGAATTACGGTAATGCTTTCACTAATCTGTTGCTAATGTGAAGTGTAGGCTGGTAATAGAATAATTATTTGTAATATATTCTACATTTCGCTTATTGGAACATTATCTTATAAATATTGCATTGTGTTTTACGTAATGGGTCATACTGGCTGAGTCTATTGCCATGAACTAAGAATTAAGCAGAAGCATCAATTTTTTTTCAGAACATGTTGAAAGTGGTATAGGATTCAGCTGTAGTATTTAATCACTCTGTTACTTTTCTCTTTATATATATATTTTTTACATTCACTTACATTTCTGAAATCCATAAAACAGAGTGTTAATAACAGTGGCAGAAGATAGTTGTGTGCCACATTGAATGTATAGCTTTTTTCTATGAATATAAGGAACAAAATATAAAAGAGATTAAAAATATCTCTTCATATCCACTGTTTATTTTTGACTACATAAAATTATTCTTCAAAAAAAAATCTTCATTTGCAATTAGTTTTCTAATTCTATGCAGAGGGTGATAGTATTATAAATAAATATATCTATAAATTAGGTCTGCATGTGCACGCAAGGGATCTATTTTAATCCTTTGCTTAACAATAGATTTGAGGGATGCTGACTGGGGCTTTTAATTATTGTTTTCTGTTGGATTCAAAAGCAAAGAAAAACAAAATAATATGCACATATTATGCATGTGCACACAAACAACTGAGTGATCTGAAGAACTAAGTAAAATTGGTCCTAGTTAGTGCTTGAAGGGGAAATTATCAGGAAATGCCAGGGCAATGGATTAAACAGGAAAGTCAAAAAAGTGTCCCAGAAAATATGTGTGGCAAACCACTTTGATATCATTCTTGGCAATAAAAAAGTAAATACCAAGATATGCATGCATATATATTCACCCTCAACTTACAATCACAATTGAGCCCAAAATTTATGTTGCTAAGGGAGAAATTTGTTAAGTGAGTTTTGCCCCATTTTACAACTTTTCTTGCCACATTTGTTAAGTGAATCACTGCAGTTGTTAAATTAGTAACATGGCTGTTAAGTGAATCAGGTTTCCCCATTGACTTTGCTTGTCAGAAGGTTGCAAAAGGCTATCACACAACTCCAGGACACTGCAATTGTCATAAGTGTGAGTCAGTTGTCAAGTATCTGAATGTAAATCATGTGACCATGGAGATGCTGCAAACATCTGAATGCAAATCACATGACCATGGTCATGCAATGGTCATAAATGTGAAAAATGGTCATAAGTCACTTTTTCAATGCAGTTGTAACTTTGGTCACTAAATGAACTGCTGTAAATCAAGGACTACCTGTATAAACAAGCATATATACTATACATAAATACAATCTTATTTGAAGAAATCATAAAGGCAAAAGCACCATAAAAAGGTACCACTTTTCTCATTGTATATCTGCACAATGGAACTCTAAGACAGCTTTTTTAAATAAGTATTTTATTAATTTTCTATTTTTACAATCAAGCATCTAATTAAACAACGTGATGACTGAGTCCATTAGTAATTCCGTGGTACATATAAGTTTCTTCAAATTAAATCCAATATTACACTCTCCAATACATCCTCTCTTCTTCTGGTAATAGACATTTTTCCACACTAAGCAAATACAATTCTTATTGTTGTAAGTAAATATACAATTGCCTATCAACATTTGTTATATTTTTCTAAAAGTGTCAATAATATCAGTTTCTAACCAAAGCATATCTTAATTGCATTTGCATTCAATATCCATTTATTCAGTCTATATCCTATTTTTGCTTTTTTTCAATTTTAATTCCCCATCCATGTCAAAATATCCCAATCATTTATAATTTCAGAACAAAAGTTTCCCCTATTCAAAATTCTTAACATATTCTTATTTCCCTTTTCATACCAAGATATGATATTCTGATTACAAATCCTATCTATCTAGTTATAATAATATTTCCATTTCTAGCAATCTATTCTAAACCATATTCAAACATCTAATTGATAATGTAACATCCCCTCTAACAATTCAAAGTTTCTAGCTTTCTTCCATTACCAACTAACTTTCCAAGTCAGTGCGTTTGGATCATCAAATAATTCTTCCTCTATTTTTGTGTATATTATTTGAGTCAAGAGAAGCAATTTAGTTAAAGTATTTTTGGAAGAACTGGCCCATTGATATTCATTAAACAGCTTCCCTCCTTCTCCAATTCCTCACAGTTCTATTGACAGTTTTATTTTTATCTGCCACATAGGTAAGCAGTCCCCAAGCCTGTTCCTTTTTCTCAGCTGCAAATCTCAAAAGTCAAAGCTTCAAGGCCAGCCAAAGTCTTATCTAACTCTGAGCTTCAAGCCAGATTACTTTTAGGCATAAAGAAATTGTAGTGCCGTAATTCACCACTAGATGTCACCGATGTCATTTTTCAGTTTTTAAATCCAAAACTTATATTGTAAACTTTTCAAGCCTTTTTTTAAAAAAAATGTCTTAAAAACACTTTTAGCCCCCAAATTTCCAAGTCATATATATGTATATATTAGTTCCAAGTTAGTCTTGTAGGTTTCTCCTTTTCCCCCAGGTAATTAATTTGCCGCTTTCCTGAGGGAATGGGGTAAAAATTCCCCTTCCCTTCTCCACGGGGGGAGTGCTTTGGGCAGATTTTCAGGAAAAGGTCTTAAAATCATAAAGAGAGGCTTAGGTCTCACCCAGTTTCACCCACGTTGCTGTAAAATTGCTTGGTAGTGCTTGATGTCTTCCGTTGACAGCAGCTTCTGACTGGTTATGCGAATGTATCCCGTCTTTCCACCACCGGTTTGGAGGGCTTCCTTGGATCAAATGGGAGGGCTGCTGCCCCTCCCATGATCAGAAGAGGGTCCCCTCCTTGCTTGCTGCCTCTAGGGGGTGACTTTCGACCCTTTCCAGGGTCCCCCAGTGGGGCAAAATCAAACATGGAAGACGGAGCCTCATCCTCCTGATTCTGCCTTGCTGCGACGGCCCAAGCGGAAGCCAAGAAACACTAAGATAGCTTAATAATACTTGGTTATTTGGAACTTTAGTGGTGAATTGTCTGGTTGCATCACCCAAAATTCCACTGTTGGAATACATCAAGTTAAATGATAGGGAAGGCAGATGGTGTTCTTTTGCTTAGAAATATCTTCTAAATAGGCCAAAGCTGGGAGGGAAAATCTGTCATTCTGTGTCCCCAGTAATTGTTTCAAAACAACAATGAAATCATAAACCAATATACTCTGCACATAAATTCACTGAGTTAAATTAAAATTAAAACTGGGTTCACTCTCTCCGTCCATGTATTCTGACTACCTTGCTATGTTAATCTTGTGTTCTCGGAAAGTAAAATCATATATATTATTGTTAAACTTAACCTAATTATATTGTATCTGAAAAGGGTATATCTAACAATTGCCAATATAAATATAAAAGTATAGAGGCATGATCATCTAGCAAACAAATAAAGCAAAACATATGCTACAAGGTAAATAAATGAAATTTTCAATGTAATATTATACATCTTAAAAGAGAAGTGTATACCCTATGTGATAGCAATTTCAAAAGCTGTCCTCTTTTAGTTTGAAAATTCAATGTAATTTAATAGATGGTAGTAGCCATGAGTTGAAAAATTGTTTTCAATCACAAATACCAAATATGCACAGAGAAACAGACATTGTGCCACAGTCTGGAAAGAGCAGAGAACTTATGATATAAAGATCTTTGACAACTTTAAATTGGTTTTCAAGTAGTTTTTTCTTCTAGGAAATTTCCAACAGATGATCCAGGATTATATTTAAGAATCTTCTCTGTGCACCATATCAGTAAGAAAATCTTTGTCACTCACACACCAGGATAGGAAGAAATACCAGAATGTATATTACCCTATTCTAGTGTTACCTTTCCTGGGATGAGAGCAATGAAATTATTCAGTAGGATAAACAGCTATCTCAAGGATCTTGATGAATGGTCTTAAAATGTTCTTGGATGTACATACCTCAAAGCTGCTGTAGAAACATCAGAATAAATCTTTAGGAATAACAAATTACAAGATTTCTGATATAGTAAATGAAACCCCCTGCAATCCTAGATCATTAAGCCAATGTGGAGGCAATGCGAAAAATATAACAGCTGAATAAAAAAAGTGCCACCATAATTATTATTATTATTATTTATTATTTATTAAATTTATATCCCGCCCTTCTCCTTGCGGACTCAGGGCGGCTGACAATCAATTAAAACTACATAAATAACAGTTACAGAGTTAAAATTAATTAAGAAGAAATATTTAAATATTGTCTAATTAAAATATGATTAAAACCCCTCTAAAAATTGCCCTAGGCCAGTCCCGCTTGTTGGAATAGCCATGTCTTAAGGGCGCGGCGGAAGGAAGGGAGATCAGGGATCACCCTGATCTCTGATCTCTGATTGTTAAATCCATTAAGTACAATAGTTAGTATTACTCATGACTGCAAAAAATATATTGCAAAAGTATAAAAAATACTTCTCACAAATATATACATACACACACAATCTCTTTCAAGGTATGCTCAACTCCTGGTGACTTTGTGTATGCATCAATGTAGTTTTCTTGGCAACATTATGGTATTTGTTTGGTACTGTCTTTTTCAATTATTGATTTCTCAGACATCTACAGCTATGGATACAAACCAGATTCATCCTGCTCATTTTTTAAAAAAATCAAACAACATCAGTTGGTGTTGCCTCGAAGACACAAATCAGTTGATGAAGGATAAACATTAACAATACAACATCTCTGTTTGAAAAAGAGAAATAATTGGACTTTTACATGAAATGGCCCTGTTGTCTCTCTGGATCAATAATTATGTCATCACTTGTTCTATATAATAACTTGAGTAAAAGTACACTATAGAAACACAATCAACTTAAACAAGATGGGTGCAAGGATGGGAGGAAGGATTTTAAATTGTGCTAATACAAACACTAAGAATTTTAGATTCAGGACCATGGAGAGCAATTTAACATGAAGTCAGGCCTGGCTGATCTTACTAGAAGCTCTTGCTAGAAGTTGGAATTATTTAAAATAAAAATAAGATGAATTGTTGGATTCTTTACTTAGACCTTTGGCAAGAGAGAGTGAGACTCATGACTTCATTCCAAATTAAGCTTTGCTCTGTGGGATACATTTTAGAATAAGGATGATTCTTAAATTTACAGATGTTCCCACATACAAAAAGGCAACAAAGTATTGAGTTGTTAGACAATATGCTTTCCAAGCATCATCTAAATTCACAGCTTTACAGTATTTCCACATCATATGCTGATCTGTGTTATTCTCTCTGTGTGTTTGCTAAAATTGTCCAAGTATTCCATATAGATCTGTACAGAAGAAACAGGAATATGGCAACCATCTCTACTATAAATAATTCATGTATACCCAATGTCATTTTGGGTTATGTGCATTTGATTCATTTGATTCAGCTTCCCAATTACTCAGGATTTCTAATTAGGAGGACAGTTATTCCTCTTTGAAATATTGTAGTCATCAGAGTTACTGGTTAAATACATGACCCTGAAATTGAAACGGCAGAAGATTCTCTTGGCAAGTGTTGGATGAAAATGCAGAAGTGAATAGTAATAGGTTCCTACTATTTATGTTTTGGGAATATTGGGAGACATGATGAACTATTCATATTCCAGGGCACTTAGAATCAAGTTTACCCAGGTTTTGTTACTGAAGACATTAAAGCCACACATTCTATGCACATTTACTTACAAAAGAAACAGTTTATTTCCCAATCAGAAACAATGATTCACATTGACTGTAGTTCTGGATATTAATCAATAAATATATAAGATGCTCGAAATATATATAATTGCTACTTCATGAGGTGCAGAGCATTTGAAGCAATGCAAACTCATCTAGTGTTTGTTTTGGGAAGATGAAACTTTTAAATATTCTAGCAAATACACACAAAATAAACAGCTCTGTTGAGAGATGATGAAAAAAATCCACATCCTGTAATTTTCCGAAGCAAACTACAGAGACCAACAACTATCTCTAATGCATTCCTTGAAATGTGACATGTCGGGAAGTGACGAGAAGCCCAGAGGAAGTCTGGAGCATATTTCAGAGAACTGAATATGTGCTGTTTCGTGGCATAAATGAATGGAATACAACTCCCACTGCAACTCTCCCTATCCTATCAGCATAAGAGAGCCATAAAGCAGAGCCTTGTGAAGGTTATGATATCAGGTAAGAATATTTTTTTTCTGGGCTGGATTCAATTGTCAAAAAAGTTAAGACTCGGTCTGTGAGTTGGATATTTTTCACTTCAGCTTTAGGGTTTTTTTGTAGATATTTTTCTTCTTTTTTTGCTGTCAGGCATTTCACTTTCATCACTATCAACCTTCTGGATAAGTCCAAGTGTAGTTTCATCACTATGAAAATCCTCTGCTGAAATAAACAGTGGCTGCATTATTCTAGAAAAATAGAGTTAATGATTATAAAACAGAAACTCAGCATGTAACTGTTCTTCTTCCTAAATAGACCAAAATGCTTGATAAGTGTTTGTTAATTAAAGGTAATGGGGGGGGGGTAGAAACACATTAGGAGAAAATTACACCAATCAGTGAATGAGTAGGCTATATGGCAGCTTCCAAATAAACCTGAATCAACATTTTAGAAAAAATGGTATACATTTTATTGTGTCTTATCTCAAAATGCAAACAAAGCATCTGCTTTTAAAGAGGAGAATGCTATATCCTGAAAGGACACAAGACTGGGGAGACACTGTGTAGGAAAGAATTAGACGCTTATTCATAGAAAGTTACTTTCAATACACATATGAAAAGGACACAAAGATAAAGAAGACACAGACTACTACCAAATTTGGAACTTATTTTATTGTTGGTTAGAGGAAAGAATGAAGGATTAGGAATCAAATATGTATTAGCATAGCTAACCCCAGACAGATCTCTTGATTGGAAAAATTAACATATGTATGCAAAAGAAAACCAATAAAATCTTTATATATATATATATAAGAAACACAAAATACTGGGTCCAAGCTTAGCTTTGATTTGGAGATTCAGTTCAAAATGATAAATTGATTAATGAAAGCTCATAGGAGATGAAAGATTTAAAAAGAAAACTCAAGTTTTCCCTATACTGCAATCTTCTGCATAGTCCTGTATATAAATACATAGACACACAAATACATAAACAAGAAAGCAAGAACTGGTGGGATTAAAAAGGATTGTTTTTAGGCTGGATCCTCAGTCATAAGACATTAACTACCCCTAATATATCATTGAAGATCTGAGCAAGATGCTTGGTTCTGAATAGTCTGGCTTCTCTCATCGTCATATGAGAAACAAACCTGACTTGTTTACTTTAAGAGGAGACATGAGAATTTATTTATTTATTAGGAGTGGGCAGTCTGGACATAGATGATCATTGTAGGGGAAATTTAAACTGGGTGATTGATTTGGTCCAGTCCTGAAGCATAAGGAGATGGATTCCTTCCTATCACTTAGTTACGTATGTATTTAAGCACCTCTGCTCTTCCCGTATAAATGCTTTTCTCCTTGTCTCTTATTTTTTTGCCTAGTTTAGATTTTTAGAAAGATCCCCATGGTGAAATAAGTCTGTTAGGCTCACATTAATAGGCCACTGAAAGCACAACACATGGACAGGAAAGACAAATGGGATACATTTAAGCTGAAGTTGGACAGTTTGCAGAGATGGATAGTCCTGGTGTAAAGTGGGAGAGCAGAATCTTTTCTATTATCTAAAAGGAGCACAACAATTCCTTCTATGGCTTAAAAGATCTGACCTAACACAACCCCTCCCCCCATCTCCAACTTTTTTTTTTCTAACTTAGAAAACTGAATTCCCAAGCAATACAGGAGTGTCTTATGCATAATGAGACTCTTGAATGTTCTTTTATAAGCCTTACTTAAAAGACATACCTCAGCTAGGGAGCCAGAAAGTCTGCTTTAAGTATTGCATTGATTTCTGCAGTTTAGGGATACTACTGAAATTTGTAATTTTGAATGCAATATTTTAGCTCTGCTGGGGTAGAACATTATGCTGAGTTCTATGTTTGTTCCTCCCAATTTACTTTGCACATTGAAATGGCTGATGGATTGCCCATTTCCACTGGCTTGAGCTTTCTCTGCCCTTTGAAAGTATTTTGGAACAGATATGTCAGCTTCCTTTTTTATATACCTTCAAATTTATCATATGCCAGGAACAATATCTTAATTGGGTTAGAAATAACAAATGAAAGAGTTTATCAGAGTGGAACTTTCCTTCATTTCTATCTCTTTGTAAAAATGAAAACTTTGGCAAATGCTCAAGGACTCCATTATTGTTGACAACTCTGGGAACTGTAGGTTTGTTATTCCTACCAGTAATTAAGCCACAAGAGGGGGAAAAGTGCCACAATTTTTCAAAATCTACCCTTGAGGATTAAACATGTTCAGAAGTCTCCACTACAAAGTAAAGTGGGAACGTGTTTAAAGTCTAAACTTTAAGACATATAAGGTGCTCGAAAATAAGTCAACAATAACTTTCCTTCCTCTGCCCCTCTGAAGGGAGTTGGAGACCCCTGCTTTACTAGATATCAAAGAGAAAAAAAGCACGAGATGTTTACATGACATATGTAAACCATACTATATATATGGTTTAACTCATGGCAAATTGGACTTCCAGGATTTTCATTTCATTGAATGAAAACAGGGACTATGTTTTCAGGATAGTTCTTCCTATTTCCCACATGTGAAAGAATGTCTCATTGTCTTTTCTAGTCTTCCTTCATTTTTCCTAGCATATTGTAAAATGGATTAGGTGCTTGGTGAGCTTTTCATTTGAACAGCCCATAAATTTGCTGAGGCATCATCAGAATGAACATGCTCTTTAGCTTCTATAAATGAGACAAACTTACCATAAGTATCCAAATAAAATTCATTTTTTATACTCACAGTCCATGTCAGTAGCAGAAAAGGTAGTGTCATGAAGACTGAAAATAAAGGATAATCACTGATTGTATGTCTCTATATCCTGAAAACCAATTGTATCAAAATTTACAACTGTGTTGTGTGCTGAATTATGTATATAATGAGCTTGTCTTTCAGTCTGGTATTTCCTTTTTATCTTATAGCAGAATAAAGGGAAGTGCTATATAGCTGAACTTTCCTCTTTTGCTGTCCATACCATCTTTTATACCAAATTGTGTAAGTCACCTGGGGTCACCTACTGTATTTGTGAACTGGATGGCTATAGAAATTTGTTTAATAAGTAAATAATAAATAAATCTCCATTTATTTTTTTCAAGTATCTATATCAATAATTTGGGGAAATTATTGTTTCCCTGTTCAACCTGTTATCTCTATAGATATCCATGGGTCCACACTGTATATAAATGGAGGCAAAAGAAAGAAGAAAATAATGACAATACACTGATTAGCCAGGCCTGATTTTAAAGGCTACTACTTTGATAATTTGCACAAAATGATTGTTGAAAACAATCAGAATAAGGAAATGTGGTTCAAAACAGTCAGAACAGGAAAGATAATATAATACAACATCTGACAGTCCATTACAAACTAGTTTTGTTCAGCCATACCATATCAGGACCTCTACCATTTAATGATCTGATCAAAGAAAAGATTTTAAAAATATAATTACAACAATATCTGTTGGTCCTGATAAGAGCCTCCTAACTGATAACACCCAGCAAGGAACTCACTCTGCTCCCTATTTCCTCTCTCGCTTTATTGTTATATCCTAGCACTGGATTTAGTGCTTAAAGAATGTTCTTTCGGGAGCTTGTAATCTTTTCTGAAAACAAGATGAAACAAGAGTTGTAGCATCCCCAGCAATGTACCTGCTGAACATATTAATAAAAACCAATTTCTATTCAGGTCATGAATATTTATAGTTATGTAATATATGCTTAGTTTTATGTCATTGTTTCTTCGTTTTTTCCACTTAACTTACTGAGAACCAGTTTGCTATAGTGGTTACAGCATCAGGATAGAAACTGGGAGATAATGAATTCTAGTCCCATCCTAGGCGCAAAGGCAGTTGGTTACTTTAGGCCAGTCACTCTCTCTCAGCTCTGGAAAGGAGGCAAGGGCAAACCAATTGTTAAATCTTGCTAAGAAAACTATGGGGAGTAGTCCATGTGATCATTAGGAGCCAATGCTGACTCCAATATACCAATAATGCCCTTCATAGCTTGGAATCAGGTTACCTGAGGGACCATCTCTTGCCGGTCACATCCACCTGGCCTACTAGAGCAGGGAGGCAAGAAATGTCGTGGGTCCTGTCCTCTAAGGAGGTACATCTGGAAGAACCCAGAAGGGCCTTCTCCGTGGTGGCTCCCTCCCTCTGGAACATCATCCCTCCAGAAATTAGTCTAGCCCCCCACTCTGACACTCTTTCAGAAGGCCCTGAAGACATGGTTTTGCCAGTGGGCCTGTGGAACCCAGAATGGGATGGAGCCCATTAAATGGCTGATTTGAGTGTGTGTTGTCACTAGGGGTGGGAGTTATTATTTTATTATTATTTTTTATTATTTGTATTTCTTCTACATTGCGTTTTTATTTTCTGTAAGCTTCCTAGAATAGCCATGAGTAATTTATATTTTGGAAATACAAATTTTAATAAATAAATAAATAAATAATAGTAATAAATTGCTATTAGACATCCTAGATAGTAAGATGTTGCTTTAGAATTCTATTCTATGAGCTTTACACTACAACCTTATTCAAAGCTTATCTTACAAGAATGGTGTAGTATATAGAGACTCAAATATGTCTGCCAATATACATATTATTATATCATATTTATATCAATAATGTACTATTTGTCAGAAATGAGTGAGGATTAAGGTTACATTCTCAGTGTCTAGGCATATCTTGGCCATTCTTCCCAGGAACTGTTAGCTCAGTTGAATCGTAGAAAATATTTCCGTCAGTTTCCAATATGGGGAAAAGAAACTTGATTTGCCTAAGTGTTTATGGAATGTGGAACCTCTTTCAGACTGATTTGGTCCCATCTCACATCAGCTCCAGCATGGCCATTATACTTTGGACTTTTGAAGGAGTAACATTAGCATCCAAAGAATTCTGCTGGCCCATTCATATCTTCAGAGCTACAAAGGAATGTATTTGGTAAATGTTAAAAGGGAATGTGGAAATGTTCTGCAGTGCAAATTTGATTGGAAATCAAAGTATTCCCAAGTGTAGGATAGTCAATTATTTTGCCAGCTGGCTGGACATCACTTCTGAAAGACACCACTTTGAGGGAAACTGTTTAGATTTTCAGGATGCATTTCTTTTTTAATAGAAGTCAAGCTCATTAGCCTGAGTTTGTACAAGAATCAAATAATTCCAAAGCCAGAAATCTGTTTTCTAAAATCTCAAAATATTTCTTTAATCCATTTGGCAATATCCCTCAATGAATATCCTTCTTCATTCCAGGGCAAGGTGTAATTGAGGCAAGATGGTGTAATTTTGTTGCTGCAACAATGGAATGAAAAACCTTTCCAGAACTCTGCAAATCAGAGTTCCAACAGAAGCTTATTTTTTTCTCATCCTTGCTAACTATGCACATACATAAGCAGCCTCTTCAGCAACAGCAAAATGTAATACTGCACAATATGCTCTCAGCTGAAATGTGCCATTACCTCCTCCCAAATACTCCAGTGTGAAGCTATAATTGCAAATTATAGTGATTAATCCTTTTAGGCTTCTTCCACTTTTATCCATGCCAACATGAAATTTGTGGCAATTTATGGCATATACTTAAAAAAAAAAGCATCTTCATATGCAGTTGCTGCTAGAAGTCTGGATTTGGGCACCTCATTTGCATGGAATAAATTTGTGTTTTTACATACAGTACTTAATGTCTTACACTTTAATTAGTAATATCCTTTCCCCAGGCTGAGTGTGATCAATCACCCAGCAGTTCAACTTTATAGATATGGATACTTTGATAAGTCAATCTATTGCTTCTCTATAAAAAAAGTGAGGGTGATCTCTTGAAATTATCCCTTGAAACTGAACAGTGGAGTTAATCTTTAAAGCTAAGTTTAATTTTAATATACTTCAATGTTCAGTTCACAGATCCCCCAGTCCAAGTGATATCTCTTATTGCCACCTTAGCTCAGAAGTAAATTACAGCTGAAATAACAATGTGTAAAACTGCAACTGTGCATATCAGAGATTAAAAATTTACGGTCCAGAAGTCATAAAGATCCTCAGCTCCTTTCAATAGTCCTCAAAATCTTCCTCCTTTGACTGAACCACCAAAATTCAACAGCAAAGTACTTCCACAGTATTATGTGTGTGGTATTTTTAGATATATGGAAGAGATGTAATAGCAGGAGCAGAGTGTTCTACTGTAATAACAATATACAGGTGCCAAGCATGTCTCATTCTGAGAATTCAGCAGTTCTCAATCTGTTATGATGTTAAGGATGTAAATGGAGGAAAGAGGATTTGAACCTCAGAATTGCTATACAGAAAGCTTAAACCTGTAAGAGTTGACTAGGTTAAACCCAAGGGAAGGGTCAAACATGTCATAAGTCATGAGTCTCTGTGCACCCACAAGAGATCTAAGTCCAGCCCACCTTGAATGCCTTCTTAATTCCAACACATGTCTCTTCATCGTTAGTAGCTCAGATTTTGTAGAGACTTTAAGCTTCAATAAAACTTTATATTCATGTGAACTACCTGACTCTCCTGATTTCCCTGCTGCTTGACATAACTCTAGAGATTGGTTTGCTTCTTTATTAAGGTATTAATACATTTATTAAGGCATTATATGCATTCTAATGTCTGCAATAAAACAGAGGTGTCTATTTGAATCACTGGCTGAAATCTTCCAATTCCATATTGATATGTATGACGTTTGGCATAGGAACTATTTTTGTGCTTATTTCCTGACCTCTAAATTTTACTCATAAATTCATAAGCGAGATCTTGCCTCTATATATGAAATCTACCAAGCAAGTCAGCTTGAAACATGGATGCCACAAGTAATAGAAGTGATATGATTCCTTCTGGCACTCTGGAGGATTTTCTATATGTTCACCCTGAGATAGGATGCAGCCTAGTAAAATACACCAAACACTCTATTGAAAAATAAAGAGAGGTACTGGGACACCATATATAGGTAGACTCAAAAAAAGTCATCATTAGACTAAACAATAACTATTCAGAATCATAGTGATCCAGGGATGAGTTTTTGATAATGTCAGAGATTAGATGAGATTATATATTCATTCATTTATTATTTATTCATTTATTTAACAAATTTGTATAGCCACCTATCTCATAAAAAGCAACTCTGGCAGTTTTGATAATGTCAGAGAGTAGATAAGATTATTAATTATATTATCTATTATTCATTCATTCATTCATTCATTCATTCATTCATTCATTCATTCATGTATTACCAGTATTTATTCATTTATTTAACAAATTTATATAGCCACTTATCTCAAAAAAAAGCAACTCTGGGCAGCATACTACAATTGAATAAAACAGCAGGGATAAAAGTATAAAAATCCATATTAAAAGATAAATACTATAAAAACCAATATACAACTGTAGGCAAATAGGATAAGAATGGCCACCTCAACAATGGAGCTATTTAAACATGTCTCCAGTCCCCTCGGAGCCCCTATTCTGATAGCATAACCAGGTCTTGAGGGACTTGCAATATTTATGCATTTATTGTATTAAAAGTCTCAAAGCTATGGATATAATACTTTTTTGGTGTTATTTCTCAATATCCCTGTGAAGCAGGATGGTTTGCAAGAGAGATTGGTGGTCAAAAGTTACTAAGTTAAGCTTTGTGATCAATTTTTCTGGAGTGCAGAAAATTCAGAAGAGAATTTTCTCAAATTGTAATCTCTGATCCCTTGTTTGTAACCTGACTGTGAATAAATTATAGTAGATTCTGTTAAACATGAATGCCCTAGATGACCATGATTAGGATGAATAATGAACATACACACTACCCAGGATCAAGGTAAATTGCTTTAAACAAGTAAAATACAGATTTGTACTCTAGAAATATGTTTGTGGCCTTTGTAAAGCTGCCAATGATTCTAGGTGATATATAGGAAAAGTTAAAACTGCAATATAGCAATTAAAGAACCAAAATAGCCGAGAACCACTCAGGGAATACTAAAATCATCATAATATATGCATTCAGAGAAACGCTAAGCTTGGATCCTGCTGGAAGACCCAGATGTTTATGACTTTTTTTACAAGAAAGAATAGTTGGGGGTCACTCAGACCTCGGCAAGATGAGGGAGGTGGTGCTGTTCCAGAGGTGAGGACAGTAAAAGAGCAGATAGAATTATGCAAAAAGGCAACGTGTTATCCTTTGAATTTTCAGAATGGATTTTATAATTTACTGTCATGATATAAGGAAAAAGAAGAAGCTTTACCTGAATCTGATGCAAGTGTCTGTTGACGGTCAAACCCTTAGGGCTTCAACATGTTGAAGCCCCAAGGAGTTGGCCTCAACACAGATTTTAGGATCAATAATTTCACCAACTTGCATCAGGTTAAGATAGATCATTGATGGGTAAAGTGGGTTGACTGCTCACTAAGATAAGTACTGTTTTTACTCCACTTCTGAACCATTGTACTTAGAAAATCTCACTGGGACAAGGGGTAAAACATCTGCAAAATCCCTGATCAATACCTCAGTGTTGATCTTCCAGAGCCTAGGGAACCCATTTACTAAGTATGTAAAGTACTATTTTATTTATGTACAGATAGGCCTCGACTTACAATCATTCATTTAGTGACCATTCAAAGTTACAACAGCACTGAAAAAAGGGACTTATGAGCGTTTTTCACACTTACAACCATTGCAGCATCTGTGATGACCCAGGGCACAGCACAGAGGCAAAACAGTCAAATGGCAGTTAAAAACGGCCTTTATTTGCTCCAATTTTCCCCAAATGCTCCCACATTTCTGGTAAGCCCCAAAACAAAGTAAGACACCCACACCTTCAGCAGCCTCTGGCTGCAAGTAGTTTCACATACAGTTAGATTAGAAGAGTAATTTACTCAAGGCAACGTAGATAACAAGGAATGAAACATACATCCAAAATCTACGAATCTGTGGAAATACAAGCTTGCCTGAGCAGTTTTAGAAGAGAATCCAAAATACAATCCGAGGTCTTTGAACACAAATCAAGTTTGTCAGTCAGTCCAGTTTCAGGGTTTCCAAGCAGAAATCACAACACCGAACAAGAGATCAGAGAGTTGTTTCCAAGATCAGCAACAGCACACAAAACTCCAAGAAATCAGTGTTTGTTCCTGACAAATGCTCCTTCCCACAGAGTCTCCTTAAGTCTCAGTCTCCAGGTATGCCTTGTGGAGAGGGGTGGGGCACTCTCCTCCCGAGTAGTTGAGCCTGCCTGCGTTGTTCCCTCCTTCTTTCCACTCTCCGTGCTCTAGGATCAGGAGGGGGTGGCCCTTGCTCATCGCCTGAGCTCTGTCTCTCATGTTCATCCTGTCCCAATCCTGAAAGGTCCTGGCCTGCCTCGGCCTGCTCTTCCCCACATTCCTCTGAAGCCACAGACATCTCTCCCTCGACCTCCATAGGGTCCAGTTCCAGTTCATTTTCCTCAGCAGATTCAGGCTCCGAAGGAGGCATGACAGCATCTCAAGGTGGCAAAGTGATTACAATGTAGTATTGCAGGCTGCCAGTAGCTCGATTCTGATCAGCTCAAGGTTGACTCAGCCTTCCATCCTTCTGAGGTCAGTAAAATGAGGACTCAGATTGCTGGGGGCAATAGGCTGACTCTGTAACCTGCTGAGAGAGCTGTAAAGCATCGTGAAGCAGTATATAAGTCTAAGTACTCTTGCTATTGCTATCCTCATGGTCACATAATCAAAATTTGGACACTTGAAAAATGGCATATATTTATGACGGCTACAGTGTCCCAAGGTCATGTGATCATCTTTTGCAATAATTAATGGGGGAGTCAAATTCACTTAACCATCGTGTTACTAGCTGCACTGATTCACTTAAGAACTGTGGCAAAAAGATCATAAAATGGAGCAAAACTCACAACTATCTTGCTTAGCAATGGAAAAGATAGGCTCAATTATGGTGATAAGTTGAGAACTACCTATATTGTATTTAACTTTTATAGTATGTGGTCGTTGTTGTTGTTGTTGTTGTTTTTTAAATTTATTGTTAACTTCCTTTAGTGCTGCTCATTGGAAGGGAACATAGGGGATGTAGTAAATAATTAAAAATTAGTATAAAGAATTCTAAGAAGGCAGACCAGTGAAATTCATTGTGCCCTTTTCCTATTGGCTTGTTTCTCTCCCATTGCTTTCTACTTTCCGTTTCCAGCCTGCCATATTGTATGGAACAGTAATTCCTTCCAGTCTCAACCTCCCCATTACAAAAATAAATAAAAACTCTCTAGCATTCACGTGAGAGGAAGTGTCCTTGTTAAAGAGCTTCTGTTGAAGGGTCCTTGGTGCTCTCTGAGCTTGCTTGTTTTCTTATGGATGTTTCATTACCCAAAATAGGTAACATCATCAGTGTTAGTAAGGAGTGGTTTGTGGACAGTTTATATTCTAGTAGCTTGCCTGTCAGTGTTGGTGGAGGTGGTCTTAGAAATTCTTTGGTTGGGCTGTTTGCTGTTGACTTCTTTGGCAGTTTCTTGATTGGGGTATTGTTTACTTGATTGCTGGTCTGATGTTACATAGATTAACCTGAAATTAATCTATGCTGATCCAGGTGCTGATTGCTGGGGGAGAGGTGCTTGGGTCTTTTTGTTCCCTTTTTGGGCTGGGTGATAGTCTCTTTTGCATAGTCTATAGATGTTGTTAATGTCTGTGTGTCTATTGATGGCTGATTTGTCGGAGTTCCAGGTTTCTAAAAATTCCCTGGCATTTTTGGACTTGGCTTGGTCCAGGATGGTAACATTTTCCCAACTGAAACTGTGGTTAAATCTATTACAACTTTCCTCTTCTGGAAAATGGTAGCACGTATTGCAGTCAATCAGAATATTGACTATTATGTTAAAAGCCAATGAGTAAATCTAATAAATAGTTTCTAATTGTTTGACAACCTTGTAATCTATAAGAGAAATTTAACTGACCCTGATGGACTTTCTAATGGGAGCTTGAACTTGTTTGGACTAAGTTTTGTGGGTTTGCTTTAGATTTTCAACTTCACTTGTTAGCATAGTCATCAATTTATAGTGCTCAGAATTAAATTAATCAATGAGGTATTGCTATGTCTGTTCTTTACCCATGGGCAGTAACTTGTATGTACTTCAAAGGATTTTGTTGTGGTACTTGTTTTTCTCAGCACTGCTTTTTTAACAATCCAAAATGTAATTCCTTTGGTCTTGTCTTCTGCTATTCATTACATATTCTCTTCTTGATAATCCTTCAGCTGTCATTTCAGTGTTCATCTATCTCTTTCCTAAAAGACACCCCTCCCAATTTTATAATATTGCTAAAAGAGACTAAGATGATGGTAAACATCATTTGAATCATTGGAAGAACTGATAAATTTATCTTTTAGGATCTACCCTGCATATTCATCAACAGAGGGGGCCATATTTAAGTGATCATACAATGTCAGACTCTTTTCCCAAAGAAGATTAAAATTTATTGAACAAACTACCATCAACTTCACAAGAAGGCAGCGGTTGACATATAAATAAGACAAAGAGGCCTCACAAAGGTTTTTTTTCTAAAATGTACCAAGACAATAATACGGTTGATACCCAATCCTAAAAAGCATAAGATATCACTTCAATATCTTCATTATTAAGGCTGGTTGCTGTACCTGTGGTTATTAATTCGGTCTTCCTTATATATAATCTTACTCCAGTTTTTTTTTTCACTGTGCTCCTTGACTTTCATCATTAGAACTTGTAGATTATTTGAATGTTCAGTTCTCAGGGTGGTATCATCAATTTACTGATGTTTTCTTTCTCCAATTTTAAAACCAGGTTCATGTTCTTCCAGTCTAGCTTCCCTCAGTATATATTCCATGCTTAGGCTGAATAAATACAAGCATTTCATAGACCTTTGCCAATCTGGAGTCAGTTTGCTTCAACCTGTTTGTGGCTTCCTGTTCTGTATATAGCTTTTTCATGAACATAATGAACTATTTTTCTAAGGATTTTCCACAACTTGAATGGTCAACACAGACAAAAGCCTATCTATCATCAGTGAAGTATTTGAAGCATATATTGACTTTTCTGGGGTATTCTTTGAAGAAATGAAATGAAATCATTACGTTGGCCGTAATTGGCAAGTTGATCCCCTGCTTAATTTCTTTTTTCAGAAATCCAGCTATGTTTCCCCCATTACTATTTCCAATTTGGGTATTTCAATCTCCAGTTCAGGCTCAGCACATGTTGCTTGCCCATTCTGTCAATTCTGGATTGACCTTGATCTTAAAACTCATCAATCTCCTCTTCTGCATCAAAGGTAAACTTAAGAGAACCATCACGTTCAAGGACTGCCTGTGAAGTCTAATTGGCATTATTCAGTTATTGACTGCATTTTTACCCAAATACTGCTTTTGCTATTTTTTTCATGACTAGGAAGGAAAGTACTCTGATCTTCTGTTTATTTATTTATCTATTTCCCATCTTATTTTTATAAATAACTCAAGGGAACAAACATACCTAATACTTTTTCCTCCTTCTATTTTCTGTCCATCTATTGCAGACATGTCAAACTCGCGATGTCACATGACATCACGCAACATATCGGGACAGTTTTGCCATTGCTGGCAATGGGGTGGGCGTGGCTTCCATGTGACATGTCTGGCCCACAGGCCGGCAGTTTGATACCCCTGATCTATTGAGTCCTTCCCAAGGACCTGGGATAGGCAGATGTTGTAGCTTTAAAGGTATTGTCACAGGATGTAAGCTGTTCCAATTAAAGCTGTCTTTTGCAATTGATTGATTGTGATTTTGGTAACACTGATGGTGTTCAAGCAATGCTATAGATGCGTGGGGATTGCACCCAAAGTGCCTATTATTACTATTATTGTTGTTGTTGTTACTATTTTTGTTTTCTTTCACCACAGTCCTTCTCCTTCTGTTTTTCAGGTCTTCATATTTTGTGATTTTTCTCCAATTCCTTCTCTTCTGCTATCTCCAGGTATTGCAACATCCACCATCCACCATGTTTTGTCTTCCTTATCAATTGTTAAATCTGGGCTGTTGTGTTGCAGATGTCTTTCTATTTGAATTCTAAAGTCCCAAAACAATTTAGTTCCTTCAATTTTCTGTTTTGTGATCTCACCAGTTTTCATTTGTAAGCAAGTAGTATTTCTTGGACATACTGCAATGCTACTTTCTCATGTCATTGTTTGTAGTCAGTTTGTGTGATCTTTTTGCTGCAGCAGCAGCAACTAACCATGTCCATTGTTTCTTCAGCTTCTTTGCAGAGGCAGCACTTGCTCTCTGATGTTGTCTTCTCAATTCTGACTTCATAAGCATTTGTTCTTCTGCAGCCAGAATTAGCCCCTGTCTCTTTCTTCAATTTTACTGCTTTTAGACATTGCCAGGTTTTGCTGTTGTCCCCCTTTGTGCGCTAGGGTTTTTTTTTTAATGTACTGGCCACACAATACTTTGCCTTCTATGTCTCTTTTACATTTTTCATTCCTCCTCTACCTCCCCCCATGCAATCTGAAAAATGCAAAGAATGAGTACAAAACCCAATATTTGCAAAAGTATTTTAAAAGGAGGAAGAAAATGAAGAGAGGCATTCTTATCTGAAAGCCATTATTGTCTGTGACAATTATTATTTCATAACTCCCTTAATTATGCAAAATTATGCTGAGCACGGCAGAGAACACCAGACCAGAGGTCACATTTTAAAACAACTGAACTGCAACAAGTGACAGTAACAGAACATCCAGCAGTCCAAAAGACACAAGCTCGCTGGCAGCTATTTCTCCTGTACTGAATTTAAAGCACGTTGTGGTTCACAGCATTCAGTATATTTCTTGATGGAACAAAGAGATGAGGAGGAGATGAGTTATAAAAAGTCTAAAACCATAACCTGAATGATGCTGGCAAATTTGTCTTAGTGGCAGGTTGGAGTCTTGCAGAATTCCCTGAGGCAAACAGAACAATGAGGTTAGTGATGAAAAATAACCCACTATAGAAAAGGAAGGAAGGAAGGAAGGAAGGAAGGAAGGAAGGAAGGAAGGAAGGAAGGAAGGAAGGAAGGAAGGAAGGAAGGAAGGAAGGAAGGAAGGAAGGAAATGTCATTATATCTGCAACCATCCTCTGGGAAATTTGATCATCATCATCTGCAGTCTCTGGATATTTGCAATGTGATTATGCATGTGCAGCTGTGTGTACATATCAGATTGTCAACTACATACAACTTGCACTCACATCATAGTGAGATACACCTATCTACAAGCTCTTAGAAAATGCCTCAGCACTTTTTCCAATGTTTGTTTAAACCTCCATTATTGTTGTCAGTATGATACATAGTAAGGTTAAAGTACAGGAAAAATATTTCTTTTTTCAAATATTAATTACATAAGTGTAATTTACAGTACATCAAGTTATCTTCTTTACTCAGCTCTGCTCTCCTGTATAATATTGCAATTAATTCCTACTGATTCCCCTCATCCTGACTTTCAGTCATCCTTTTATTTATTCCATTTATAAAGTTGCTTTCCTTGAGGCACTCAAGGCTGCTTACACAGGGATCCCCTCACATTTTATATCTGTAACAATTCTGTGATGTACATTTACCTGAGGGATGACTAATCCAAAATCACTTCACAGTTTCCATGGCAGAGGACAGACTTAAATCTGGCTCTCTCTCCAGTACTATTTCAACACCTTAACCAATACACTACACTGCTCTTCATATAATATAACACATTCAGGTTTCTTCGAAATTACTTTACTCTCCTCTTTAAGTTTATTTTAAGTTATACATCTGCAAGTAATTAATTTTCAACACATTTCAGAATGGTACAGAATACACATTATACTCCTTCTATTTGCCAGCAAAAATAAATAAATACATTTTAACTAGAGAGAGAAGCAGCTGCCATTCGTCAATCTCAACAAACTGGATCACACTGTGATTGCAAAAGATTGGATGGTCTCATATTAGTAATCCGGTACTGAAAATCAAAAGTAGAATTATGTCAATTTCAAATTGATATAACCTAGGAATGTGGAAAACTGAATTGTTTGCTCATCATTAATACAGATTCATGATTATCAGGTCTACATGTAGTGCAGAACAGACCTGGATTCAGTTTACATTGATGCTATCCAAGATCAGAAGATCAGAATCCGATTAAATACTGGCTACAAATGTAGCATATAGTTTAAGTGAGTGAATGAGTGAGTGAGTGAGTGAGTGAGTGAGTGAGTGAGTGAGTGAGTGGATGGATGGATGGATGGATGGATGGATGAGGGGTTTTTTCCAATAATTTCTCTAATCTTCAGTCTTATTTGGATGCATTACCAAATGTTCAAAAGACTGAAGAAAGAAGGATGCCCCCCAGCTTGACATTTCAACTCTCTGAAAAAGATCTATGTCTCATCATACCCAAGCAGTAAGAGTCTTACAAACTGTGTTGATGACTAGAGTATCTTTTTATTTTTCAGGCCACAGAAGCAGCTGAAAAATAACATGCTAAAACCTAATGATTTTTATACCATGCAAAATGCATTACAAGAAAGCTTCATGGTGCAGACAGATATCACAAATAATTACACTTTCAACCTTCACTTTCACAAGTTTTACAAACCTAGCATTTCTCAAGTACAAAGATTATACTTTCTCCAAGATTTCAACAAGTTTGAAAAGACAGTGAGAACTGCAAAAGGCGAATTCATTATTTGGTTCTGCATTAACCCAGCAGGATTTCTTAGGCTTCATATCAGAATAAAATTTCTGAGATTGCCTCCTATACATAGATTGTAATTTTCCATTAATTCATATACAGGTTTGAAAAGATTAAGAGGTAACGCTCATTAATTAGTGCTCAATAAGAGCATAAACATATGAAAATATCTGAAATAAAACCATTGATAGCTCTTCCTGAAATTCAGAAATATGTCCAATAAGCTTTGATGCCACAACTTTGTATTCAAGGTTTCTCCTAAACTATTTATTTATTTAAACAATTTATTACAATGTATCTAGGAGACCTACAAGAACTCACAACAGCCAGCAATAAAATTAAACTAATAATCCACATAACCAAAATCCAGGAATGAAAGAAAAATCACCCCCAATTTATTGCAAAAAAAGCAGCAATAAGACTAATCAATCTATCAACCACCAGAGCTTATATTATTCATGTTTGAGGAAGACCAGAATTCTTTTCCTGAAAAAATTATTTCCTTACCTAAGTTTATATCCCATCAATGGTTCCACAGAATTTAAGGACAGCCAATTCCATAATTTAGAATCAGAATTAATCTTTCAGAAATACACACACACATACACACACACACACACAAACCTAGTTGGGAAGGGGGTTAGCCTAAAATAGTCTTCTCATCAGTTTTCTCCCAGTAGCTCAAGTGACTCTACAAGCTCTTCCTGAGAGTGAAGGACAATCAAAAGCAAGATGAGACAAGGCACGAAGACTGAGGACAAAAAGAGATTGCCTGAAAGCTTAATACAGCACCATAGGAATAACACTTAGTAGTTAGACTTATATACCGCTTCATAGTGCTTTACAGTCCTCTCTAAGTGGTTTACAGAGTCAGCATATTGCCCCCCTCCCAACAATCTGGGTCCTCATTTTACCAGCCTCGGAAGGATGGAAGGCTGAGTCAACCTTGAGCTGGTGAGACTTGAACTACCAAACTGCAGGCAGACGGCAGTCAGTATACGTAGCTTGCAATGTTACATTCTAACTACTGCGCCACCACATAGTATGAGTTTTGGCAGCCGTATAAATTTTCATAAATAAACAAACAAACCAAAAACAACCACCTACCACCAACTCTACCACCAGCATTAGAAATGAAACATTCCTTATTTCGATAATTACTAATTCGAACTTTTGCCATGCTGATACTGAGTTGAAGAGAACTTGTTTACAAGACCCAATGGCCTTTTGTTTTGTTTGTACTTCAAAGCGTCAAACACACACACAAACACATACACAAACCCTATAGGTTCCACCCTCTTTGACTGCATATTATCAAACTGCAGATTCAATTGAAATGTCAGCAGTTAAAAATATGCGTTTGACATCTAATAAAAACAGGCATTGCACAAAAAGGTCCTTATTATAGCAGTTCAAAAATAGAACTCAATATGCCAACCCAGAACAAACCTGGACATAAAAATACAATATGAATATGCAACTGAAATGTCTGTCAATTAAATTTAGAGCATTACAGGTTTATGCATGTCATCTGCCAGCTATTGTTTTTTTTAAAATGTGGAGTACGGTATATAATTTTAGACTATGAAAGTAAACAGAAAACCAATACTGACAGAAAATAAGAAATGTCATGTTGATATTGCCGATACTGCTTGATCCAATAGTACATTATCTGAAGAAATATAGGCTGAATCTGACTGTAATATTCAATGAATTTCCATTTTGATAAGTTTAAAGTTCAGTTAAATATTATTTTCACTATACAAATGCTATTAATGACATCTAATTACCACTTTATTGTTGAGTCCTGGTAGAAGTTATAGCCTACATTTTTTCCTTTTATTTATTTAGCGTATGGCGATAGTACATTAGTCAGGAGACTACAGTGTTAATACAGAGTAGTTGTTTCGCTGCCAATCCATTTGGTTCATGTTTGCATGCTATTCAGAAGTGCACCACAGGGGGCGAACTAGCTCCACACTCAGAATGGCTAATAGCATTTTGCAGAAACATCTGGGCCTTTTTCCTTCCTCCGATATCACCTCACATTTGGGCATTGCATTCAGGCAGGTCCGGCATCAGTAGCATTTGTACTTCATATTTTTTTTCCTTTCGATTTGCCTGGATGCAGGTCAAATAAAATTACAGAATAAATCCTTTGTAAACTCATTTCAAATTATGAGTGATTGCCATTTCCTACTTGTTCCTTACAGTCATTACAAGCATGTAGATGTTCCCTCTTTTTGATAGTATATCAAACTCCAAAGGAGGTCTTTCATCAAATCAGAATGAGACACCAATGTCTTTGCCCAAAGTCGCTAACCCTCTTGGAATGAAAATCAAGAGAAAGATTCATCTCAGATCATCCATCAACTTCATTAAAGGATTACTGCCTGCATTACAAAAACAGCTGGAGAAATGGAAACCCCACTGTGTGCACTTCCCATAATCACAGGGGTAGGCCTTTTGCCCAAATACATTAATGAAATGTTTCATTATGAGTATCTTGTCCTTGATAATAAGCAAAAGCAGACTCTTAATTATAGGCTCTTTTTTTTCCCTCAGCTACTTCTTCAGGAAAAAAATAATATTTTTCCAGATATTTAAGGATGAACTTAGTGACAAGTCACCTCGTTCCATTCTGTTTGTTTTTTTCCCATTGGGATAGGATGGAAAATCAAATGCTTGGTAAAAGAAATGGTAGAGTGTAAATTTGATTCTGTGGAGTCCTGTGGTGCTCTATTATTATTATTATTATTATTATTATTATTATTATTATTATTATTATTATTATTATTATTATTATTATTATTATTATTATTATTATTATTATTATTATTTATTAAATTTATATACTGCCCTATCTCCCGTACGGGACTCAGGGCGGTGAACAGGCAATACTAAAAACCACGATAAATATACACAAGTTTCTGCTCTAAAATCAAATTAAATAACAGGCCTGTTCTAAAAACACCCCATACAAAACCCCCACTAAAACATAATCAAACTACGCCAGGCCGGCCGCACGGAATAGATGGGCCTTCAGGGCTCAGCGAAAAAGGCGCAGGTCCGCAACTGTACGTAGGTCGGGGGGTAGGTCATTCCAGAGGGCAGGAGCTGCCACAGAGAAGGCTCTCCCCCTGGGGGTCGCCAGCCGGCATTGTCTGGCCGACGGCACTCTAAGGAGGCCCTCTCTGTGGGAACGGACTGGTCGAAGGGAGGTGTTTGGTAGGAGGCGGTCTTGCAAATACCTAGGTCCATTGCCATGGAGCGCTTTAAAAGTTGTTACTAACACCTTGAAGCGCACCCGGAAGGCCACCGGCAGCCAGTGCAGCTCGCGCAGGAGAGGTGTTACATGGGAGCATCTAGAGGCCCCCAAAATCCCCTTGGTTGTTTACTTGCAGACATTTCATTATCTAAATATCATCATCAGGTAACCACATCAATGCCAGTGTGGGGTTTGTTGGGGGGAGGTGATTTTCTCCTTGGAGAGAACCACACCCTCTTTTCTACCATGGAAAATACCATACCAGATCAAATTTTCTCGAAGCTTAGCTGCAGACTATGAAAGAATGCTGAAGCAACACATATTCATGGACTAGAAGATTGAAAATGGAGAAGGAAGAATTGTTAGGAGGAAAAGCTAGAAAGTAACAGATTTTCCTAGGAAGAAAACTGAAATAATATGGAAAAATGCAGAGAAGGAATATCTGTTAGACCTATTTCTGTATAAAAATTAAAGTTCAGACACCTAACAAGGCTTCCCCAATCTGAGATTTGCCTGATATATTCAAATCCAAACCACAAAAACATTAAATTATTTCCTCATAATATACAAAGGTCCTGGGCAGATGACCATTGAATTGATTCATATTGGATATTCATTATTTAAAATGATTATAATCAATTTGAGGCTGCAAGTGGAAATTTAAGTGCAGGCTGCTTTGATTCAAGCCACTGTGAGATTCCAAGGTTCATTTTAAACATCTAAAAACAAAGGGCTCCAGTTTTCATTAAAATATTTTTAATCTGGTTTGGAATAGAATGAAAAGCTGAAGATGTTGACCTTAGGATCAAAAATATATCTTCATCTATTTACCTAGCCTTCATTCTTCCTTCAAAGAATCAGAGCAATCTAAAGAATAATATTTACATACCAAAGGATCCCTCCTCCATTTATTTATTTTTTAAAACTGCTTTGTAATCATGGATTATGGAGGTTCCTGAACGAACAGTAGGGTCCAATCATTTACTTGAGAATGCTTCTAAGTGTTTGCAAATGTTAAAATATTCAAGAGAATACTATATCCATAGCAGTAAACATCATTTCTGTTGATCTGAATTTCTTTCCCCTTAGAAAGCCCTAGAGAATTATGACCATCTATTAACTAATCATTGGGAATTGTTATTTTTTTTAAAAAAATATCCAGCATTAAAGAGTTCTGTCTGTTAGCTTAGTTTACATTGTACAGCAAAATACTGTCTGAGCAGTCTTTATAAACTTGATAAATTCCATTTATATACTGTAGTTCTCATAGTTTACAGAAATTGTCCCAGAATAAAAAAAGATGGTTCCAGAAGTAAAAGCTATTAAATGTTTTCTACAAATATGAACAGGGAAGATGATCTAGTTGTAAAAAAGTCTCCTCACTGACTGGTATAAAAGCTTTCCATAATGGAAGAAGGCCATTTATGGAAAAAAATTAAGCCCATAAGTTATATAACCCCTTTTCCTGACAGAACTTTCTGGCTTTTAATAATATTGGAGCCAGTTTAGATAAGTTACCAAAGGGGCAGATCTTTAAAATATAGCCAGGCAAGATATATGAATCTTTGTTTCAAAATGCAGCTAAATCACAGAAATTTTCTCGTCTATATTTTTTATTATTATTATGGGTGGGGGGTGTTACATGAGATATGAGAAATGCTTTCAACCTATTTCTTCTCAATGCACTTTCTAATGTTTCTTCAAATAGCTATTTCTATTTGCCCTAGCTCCTCAAAGATGCATAAGCCTTTTGACCTTTATTAAGTATTAAAAACTGCATTTATTGAATAATCCTTACACAAGCAATTTGGCTTCAAATTTAAGTTATATTTTACCAGTAAAATGGTAATAATAGGAGCAAATCTGCCTTTTAAAACAAACTGTCCCCCCACCCTCTTATTGAATCATTTGTGAGATTAACTTTTATAATGATTTTTTTGTACATAAAATTTTACTTTGTTTTCTAGACAAGCAAAGTTGGATCAATCATTCTGGACTCATAACAACAACTCAAATTCAGCTCATTTTCCTGGCTGGGTATTAAAACCTTCGTTTTGACAATCACATTACTTTACTCAAGGAGCTCAGCAGTACTCTATATAGAGAGAAGTAGTTCAAAGTAAATAAAAAATCTACACTGTATTAAGTGCATATTATGTATATTATGCACTCTTGATTAGGAATTCAGGAAGACTCTTTTTTTTTGCTATAAAAGCTTGACCATAATTGGACATACATTTTTCCTCCCCTGAAGTATCAAGACAACATGAGACAAACCCTCAATGTAATGGCTCACAACTTTATTTTAATAACTTATCTGGCTTACTGCATTTCTTTGGTTAAGAAAATTATAAACAAGGGAGTGGAGAAGGATTAAATTGCCTCCTGCATATATAGCCTCCAAAATTGCAAGTAATTAACTTCAAAAGGGTAAGGAATAATGAACCTGTGCTAGAAAATAATTCCAGCTCTGAAAAATCATTTTCTAAAAAACAGAAATAAACCAAGCCTAAGTGGCTAAGTAAATCTTTCTTACAAGAATTCCAAGGAGAATAAGTCAGCTTATTTGAAGTCCGTCCTACTATCCTGAGGTATTGCTAGGACAATCTTTCTCTAATGGTTGGTACCACAGAAAATCCTTAGTGAACTACTAGAGCAGGAAAAGCACAAGTTGGTTGGGAATAAGCACGACAACCTTACCTTCAGAGCTGCCTTTCTATGCATAGGCATCCACAAAATCTGGTGCCCTCATCAAAATGACAAACAGTGTCTGCAGGTGGATGGTCAAAAATGTGAAAATGGCAGCCACTTGAAGCCCCCTCTGTAATGTGTGTTCCATTGCAACTGCCGTTTACACTCTTTTGGCCTCACCATGTGGACCACCCTGCGAGAAAATGAGCACAACACCAGCACAATGCAAGGTCTGCCCCTCTTGTCGCAGTGTTTATACGAAAGGGCAGAGCTTGCATCACAATAGCACAATGCTCATTTTGTCATTTATCCGCCTGCTTATCCTCTCTCAACTCCTGCCTCTGCTTCTGTGTCTGATGTGTCCTTGTAGACAAAACTGCCATGTTCTGAGTTACAGACCTTGGCTACGTGCTATTTCTTCTAAAGACCCACACCATTCTTTTGATTTTCAGTATGTTAAGAAGGAGCACTTTAATATATATATCACAGTACGGTGTCATTTCATCTAGAAATGCCTTAAAGAGTATGCAGCTCAAAAGTGATTAGGCAGAGAGAAGGAACAATATGCAGAAATTGCATAATGTCCCCTTTGTATCATTATGCAGCTCAAGAGCTCTATAGAGCCAGAACTGAATGAACACTTGTACATATCTTACTTTGTATTGCATCCTTTGTAATATGTGTAGTTATGGATGAGGATGAGAACTATATAACCTTTGGCTCAGATGAATAAACACCTCCAGATGTATAGCCCCTCCTGGAAAGGCAAAGGTATGTTTTGTTGCTACCTAGTTTTGGCATCTTGGCTTGCTAGGTTGTTTTATTTTATTGTTTTATAGCTTCCTTGTGAGCTGCTCAGACCTGTTGAAGTCAGGCAATATACAAATGATAGCAATAGCACTTAGACTTATATACCACTTCACAGTGATCTACAGTCCCTCTCTAAGCAGTTTACAGAGTCAACATATTGCCCCCAACAATCTGGGTCCTCATTTTACTAACCTAGGAAGGATGGAATGCTGATTCAACCTTGAGTCAGTGAGAATCGAACTCCTGGCAGTGAGCAGTGAGTTAGCCTGCAGTGCTGCATTCTAACCACTGCACCACCATGGCTCCCTTGATGAGATAGAGATAAAAATAGAGAAGATATGATAGAGATATACAGTTTGTTACACTGGTTAAGGTACCCTGCTAGAAAGTAGGAGATGGTGAGCTGTAGTCCCATATTAGTCATGAAGCCAGCTTGGGCCAGTCACTCCCTCTCAGCACTATGAAGGAAGCAATAGTAAACTCTATTGAAATCTTGCCAAGAAAACTGCAGGAACTAGTCCAGACAGTCACAAAGAAATATATATATTTCTATCCTGTTTCTATTCACAATGCAATTGATGATGATGATGATTGATGATAATGATGATGATGATGATGATGATGATGATGATGATGATGATGATGATGATGAGACACATTAAATACAAAAATATGCATCATAAAATATAGCATTAGTAACTTTTCAGGACATCATAAACATTAAAAATGTTAGGGCTGGTCATATGTGCAAATAATATAATTTGATTATTGGAAGCAAAAAGACAATGACAATTCAATGAAGTGATTTTTTTTTTTGCTCAATTTCTACTGTTAGATATAACATCAAGTGACCTCTAGTTTTGGGGATGGCATCATTGTGTTCCCTAAATCATCTGGTAAATTGACTTCTTTTTGAGAGGCCTTTAGTTTTTATGCCCCCCCCCCCAAAAAAAACCCCAAAGAAATCTCCCTTAAGAGTAATCCCTTTTATACAATGGCTCAAAGGTCAAAACTGAAGGGGTCTTTTATCATTCCACAAAGCAGTGTTAAGAAGGAAGATTTAATCATTCAATCTCAATCTCAAACTACAGAGATGGAGAAGGCAGGTATCAGGTCTGCTCCTAAGTCCCAAAAGATGATGCTGTTTAAATTGATAATTAATAATTAATTTGCACTTGGAAGACTATTGGTAACCAGTGCAGTGCAACAGAGAAGAGTATTATATGGCAAACCATGGAATACCAGTAACTATCATTGCTACTTCATTCAAAAACAGTTGCAGCTGCCAAGTGGTCTTCAGGGGAAACTCCATGTAGAGCACATTGGACTGTCCATTCACAAGGTGTCTGTAGGGGCCCCTGGTCTAGAAATTGATGCAACTGGTGCACAAAATACATCTGTCCCTCCAGAAAAATTAACTGGAATGTACATAATAACGGCACTTCAAATTTATGTTGGAAATATGTAAAACGTGAAGTAAAACATGCCTGGTGGACTTAACTAAAAGCCAAAGAACTTTGGCTTCAAATACACACAATGATACTAAAAAATAATAATAATATCGAAGTGCAACCAGAACTTGTCTTGGGACTAATGGAGAGGCAATTAGAAAAAAAGTTATGAAAGATTGTTTTGATAGATGATAACTGCTACGAGATTATTATGTGCACAAAAATGAAAAGACTCTGTAATGCCCAAAACGGAGGAATGGCTGGTGAAGATGACAGAATTAGTAGAAATGGCAAAATTGATTTGTTTAATTAGAGAAAGGACTACATTTATTAGTGACTAGAAACTCCTTGGGGATTTTTTGCTGGAAAAAATAACTTGTGATTTATAATTTGATGATCGGAGAGGGCAGACTATGGAACGAAGGAAATTATGTTGTAATTTTAGACAGGGTGAACTACTTGCAACTGTTGTTAAGAAGATTGGAAGCTGCTTCTTTTCTTTTCTTTTTCTGTATTTCCTGTTCTCTATTTCTTTCTCTATATTTTTTTCACTTCTTATTACTTTTCAGTACTTTCCTTACTTTATTCTTTCAAAATTTGTTTGGTTCTTATTTTTTAAAAAAACGTTGCTCTCTATCCTCGTCCCAGTATATATACACACACACATACACACACACTCACATACATTCTCACACACGGTGCTTCCTGCTTCTATGAGCCTAGGAATCCCCCCCAAAAAAATTGTCCACCAGTCCCAAACAGGGAAGTAAAATCCTACTGAATACTAAAGATTTCAGCTGTATAGACTGAAATATCCACAGTCACTATGATTTGTTAGGATGAGCTTAAATCTGCTCTTCCCCATGCATGACCCCATAGCCTCGAAACACAAGACCTAAACACAGAATAGTATCATTTGGTCAGCCTGGGATTGAGTTAGCAATTGTGTATCATCAGTGTCCTAGTAATACTTGACACCCAAATGAAAGAATGGCATCATGTCAGGCTTGATCTCCCCCCAAACACCAAGCAGGATCAGTCACAGAGAAATGAGAACTATTGCCACACTTCTAATTTTTGTAGGCCATCCAGAAATCATCAAGATCAATATTATCAAAAAAGAGATCCAGAAGAGACAGAACATCCAATCACTAGTATATTATAAGCCACCTAAAGTCACCTCCTGGCAATATAATAGCATATAATTTGAATTAATTAATATATCAGTTCTGATAGAGATCATTAGCAAACATAGTCAAGCATCCTAGCCTGAAACCTGACTGAGAAGGTCCATTGACTCACCCTCATCTCCCACCTTCAGCAAGGAAGGATCATCTTGAAGGTGGGCATCTATCAGCAGATATGATAAGTAGAAAAATAACTATGTGTTTGCTGCTTGTATCACCATATTGTAATCCCTATTTCATAAGAGAGAGAAATATGGTGACTATATTATTCCTTTCCTCTTCTAGGTGGGAATAATAGAAAATAAGCGGATACCACTGGCATCATCACATAGTGATAGCATGCCTATCCTGACAAATCGTTTCACTTCCTATATGTATTATCTGATGGGAAAAGGAGAAACTGGTACTCTTTGCATATGATGAAGTGGCTGCTCTGCATAAGATCATGGCCCCACCATTATTTCTTGTTTTAACTTAAAATCAATGATAAAGCTGTAATCTCCAACTTCACTGTAGGGTGATGTCTGTGGCTTGGTTCTTCCTGGTTTGCTCTCAGGGAAGGAAGTGGCTTGGTACCATTATAGAGTTTCAGTCTTCCTTGAAAAAGGCTGAAAAAGTCCCTCCGGGCCTCCATTTAGGTCAACAAAGGCCTTTGCCAATGAGAATGGAAGCTGGGGGGGGGCTGTGTGTCCCCCCAGGCTTCTGTTTAGGGGGACACAGGCTTTTTGCAAAGATGGCAAAAGGCTTTGCAAATGGAAGGAAAGCTTCAATGCTTCAAGCCTTCACTCCGTTTGCAAGGTCTTTGCTGCAGATCTTATCCAGGTCTCCATTTGCAGAGAACAAAGGCCTAAAGTACTGTGAGATCACACAGGATCTTGCATGATCTTGTGGTATTTTAGGCCTCCGTTCTCTGCAAACGCACCGAAGGCCTGAAGCACCAAACCAGGCCAAGCAACCGAAGATTCACTAGATCTTCGCAAGGTGGGTGCCTGTGGAAACCTGGCCGGGGGGGGGGGGGAATAGGCAGGCTGAATGTTGCAGTGCTTCTGCAGTTGTTCGTAAGGGTGACCGACTGCCATGGTGCTGCAATATTCATAACTTTGGGACTCTGTCATAAGTACTTGGGGGTTATGTCAAATGGTTGCTAAGTGAATTGTCATAACTTAAGGATTACAGCAGTGTTCTTGTTACAATATATGAGAGACTTGGGTTTTCAGGACTACCAAAAAAATACATCCACTAAGTACAGTGTCTAATTAAGCTAATTAGTGCTGAAAATAAAGGAATCTACCAATACATGTAAGACAGGCTTGCATGTCTCCACCCACTGACCTTTGAAAACCAAGCACAAATGACTACAAGTACTACTATTACCCTTTGCTCCCCACCCCACTAGTAGAATGCAGATCAAAGTGTAGGAAAAAAATGAACAAGGCTTCTAAATATTTCATTAGATTGGCTTTTTAAAAAAAATGTCTAAATGGATTCTTAAGTTCACCTTCAATTTCCTTTCAAGTTTCTTTGGGAAGTATAGCTTTGAGCTATACCCTAGCCATCATATTTAGAATTCTTATGATAGTATCTTTTGTTACTGGCTTAGAAATTATTAGTTTTTGTTTATATTTAAATGTCTCTTAAAATTAATGAAACTCTGTCCAGCATGGGGTTTTCTGCAGCAATTATTTCTTTTCCTTGCTATATGTGTAGATATGCTAGCAGGGTAAAATAAAATCTGTCAGAATGGTACCTGCAGTCCATTCTGTATATGACTGGTTTCATCCTTATTAAGGATAAAAGGTCAAAGGTAGATAGGACCAATTCCGATAAAGGTAGATAGGACCAATTCCGATAAAGCTGAAAGTGCTTTCTGGTGGTCAACCTATTGGCTAAAATAAGTTATTTTAATCTATTTTTAGCATTCAGAGGACCAAATGTGGAAAAAAAAACCTACTGTTGGAATTTGGTAATATGTTTTGCCTAGAAAACATAATCCTGATCTTTCCATGTTTTAAAAGTTGTGATAGGGAGGAGAAGGAGGAGGAGGAGGAAGGGAAGGGGGGAACGAGGAGAAGGAAGAGGAGGAAGAGGAGAAGGAGGAATTTCTATTATAAATGTATATATCACATTATATTATACTCTGCTGACCAGATTCAGATATAAAGTTACCCTATAGCTGAGTATTACAAATATGCTGTTCTAACTGTTGTGAGTAAAGACACTAGTTTATTTTAGCAAACAATATTTTTTAGATGAAAGCACAGTCCTCTGTGTGCAAGAAAACTATAATTAGTGCTAAGAGGAAAGCTTTGATTTCATTTTTGCATATATAACTAAAGAATAGAAAGGACATTGGCTTGGCAGAAACCCTAGGCTTGTGCAGGCTTGTTTCTATAACTCTAAACTATGATTTCCTATTAATGGCACCTCTGACTAATTCTGCATTAATTCCATTTGTATGCAAATGGTAGTATAACTCAAGGGGAAAAAAATGTCTTTATCCCTCTGCTATGTTCTCAGGGACTACTGGCAAAAAGGAAGAGGATAGCAACACTATTTCTTCCCCAATGGGTATTCCAGGGGATATGACATACCTGCAGCAAAGAAAATGGGTGGTCCTTCCTAAAGGTTTTTTTTCTTTTTTATACCACTGTACATAAAGGTGGAAGCTTGAAGGTGATGAGAGGCAGAAAAGGGGCTTACCTGCTTCATTTATCCAAAGGTTGTGTTCATAATTTCCATATACATGAGCTTCTGTGGACAAAGCTCTTATGGAAAAATTCTAGGCATGGGATGAGGAGCCAATGAGAGCTGCCTGGAAAGGCCAAGAATATATCTAGCCACTAACATGACCTCCCAATGACAACTATTGGGAGGCCCAAATATTTCCAAGTTTAGTAGGATTTTATTATTGACATGACTGAATATCCCACGTCCGATTTTGAGGATGCATAGAAGCAAGGCAAATTTTTGCAGGGGATAAATGGTGAGAAGGAAGGAGTTTTACTATCTATTTCAGAAGGTCATTCACTGGACTTACTAACAAATGTGGAGTTAACCAAAACTGGGCAGTAGAGGGACAAGCCCACATCACACAAGCGATATCTAACCCATTTCCTTCTTCCAACATAATTTTGTCAGCCAAACTCTTTTTAAATGAGCTCCAGGCTGCCTTCTCTCCCTTAGATACAACAGGGAGGATCAAAGTTCCCCTTTGCCTTAAAAAATGTATTAAGAATTTTAAGAAGATAATATCTGTAGCTCAGGGTTGAACTTTGGAGTCCTTAGTGCTCTCTGAGCTTGTTGTTTGCTTGCAGATAGTGGATAATGAAATGTCTGCAAGCAAACAACCAACTCAGAGAGCACCAAGGACTCCACAAGAATTATTAAATAAATAGTGATTTCAGCATTTGAAAACACTGTTCAAACGTTTGGAAAATAATTATCGGTACCAAAAATGTCACAAGAGTTTTGCTGCAAAAATAATGAGTGAGCCCTTATGGAAACAAATCAACCAAAAATCCTAAAATGACTTCAAGGAATCTTTTCACTTCTCATGTTGTGTGCGTGTCCTCTCCTCCTCTTATGTTTTGATATAGCAGTTTGGGGCCAGGGATGAGAGAAGAAGCCTACTGAACATCTGTCTGTCAGGGCCATTCCATTATCATGCTCCTGAATTTGTGGCGGTTATTCTTTTTAAACTGCATAACAGATTGGATAGTTAAAAATAAAATATGGCAGTATTTTGGCATCCACTGTGTTCTCTTGGTTCTACGTGGCACCGTTGTCACCACTTAAAACTCAATCAATTCTACTGATCTGCAGAACAGATGGTAGAACTGGCCCATAAGAATCTGTGCAGAGCAATTAGAAAAGGCAAGGAAAGGATTAATACAAGTGAATTAATTATCAGTGACATCTATCCAGCACTGTACACAGGAGTCTGCCTGTTTCTCAGATGCATGTTGATTGCTTTGATGATACTCTCTTCTTCAAGGGCCAGGACCTCTGAGATTTGACTAGGAAAGCAAGAGTTTAATTACATGGGGAGAAACCCCCGCTGGGATTACCTGTTTCAGACGAAGTGTTTAGAAAATGGTTTGTTTGCTTAAACTTAGAAGGCTGGTGACAAATTTGGCTCCGAATGAGGTTAATACAAAGGCTCTGTCTTGAATGGATCAGCAGATGCTGTAGTTAGAGACAGCAAGGCAGAATCAGGCAGAGATCCTCATTCATATCATGATGATGAACTTAACCCATGGTGAGGAATGAAGACTAACTGAGGTTAATATTGGTATCTTTAGAACTGTATCAAGATTACTTTGATAGAAGTAGATAGCTAAATTTGCTCCGACTTATCTAAATCATTGTTGTTTTTTTATTGCTTGCTTTCAAACATTAGAGACACTGTTGGGAAATCTCATTTGGGAGTGTTTATGGGGAATGATTAAAAAAAAATTCATACACATACAGATGATTTAAGAGGGGCAGGATGATGAGGGGTCCTCTCACATGAACCAATCAGGGAGACACAGTGGGCACAATCCAGAACACATTTGCACACGTTAAGTCTTACTCATTTCAATGAGCCCTTAGTGTATTTGTCTGTACACCAGATTGTGGACATTATATTTGAGGGGGGGGGGAAAGAATAATCAGGGAGTTTTAGTGTTCATTAACCTACTTTTTCTCTATGCTGTATAATTTATAGATAATAGATAGACAGTGCTGGTTTCTCATATATGAGAAAATTGCTGACACAGAAGTAAAGAAAATCAATAAACATTGTTTCACATATATTCATTAGCAAACAGTTTTTTGGGTTTTACAAAACACGGATAGAATCTGCTCATAATTTGATAAATGAGAACAGCACAAAGAAAAGAAGTCATACCAAATAGTTTTATTTGATTCTTCTATTTTTTGTAAGCCTCCCAGCGTCACTGAGAGTGAATGGCCAGCCATATAAGTTATCTTAAATAAGATAAATAAATAAACAAATTCCATTATGTCATTATTTTTTTAGCATTCCCAACTGTGAGTTTTGTCCAAAACCATGCTGTGTCCATAGGCACCTCCTCTAGACTCTTCCAGTTTTCCTTTCTCGGTTTTATTTTATTTTATTTTTTTCTTTCAGACGATAATGATGGAAACTGGCCATCTGCGAAGCAAAACTTTAGCCTTTGACACTATCATTATTTCCAAGTGTATGTGCACGTCCACATTTTGAGAACTTAAAAATGAAAAATAGATAACCTAGTGGTTAGTTTGTTTCTGGATGGATGTACACATATCTAAAGACAAAGCTAAGGAGAGTAGTAGGAAGCATCTTGCAAGGAGATAAATAGATGCTTTATGACCAGTTACCATGACACCCTTCCTATGGTAACCATTTGCAAGAATATGCAAGGAATACTCCCAAATCTGTGCTCCACGAATCCAGTCATGTTGGTCTAGGACAATATTTCAAGATGAGTTTGGAGGTTCACAACCGAACAAAGTATCCAAGAAACAGAGATATTTCTTCAAAGGAGACTGAAGGGTGAGAAAGCCCCATGATATTAACACTGATAATCAGGCAGGCTTGCCCATGAAAATAAATCTATAGAAATTTGGGGCAAAATTACTTTTCACAGTAAGGTTACACAACAAATATATAGGGAAGTAAATTAGCAAATGGGACAGGCAGGAAATTCTAACTACACTGCCGTGCCAGGATTGTAGTTACAACTCTGATGTTCTCCATAACTACTGTATATATTAATTCAAAGCACTGATAATCTCTGATCATGGATCTCCTACATTTTGTGTAGTTTAACCATTATATAGAAATATGTATGAGATAATTAAACTTCATTATAACTTCCTGTCCTGATTACCCTTCAGTTTATGCCTCTGCTAAAGACATTTGGCTTGGATAACCACATAGTAGCTGCATCATACATATTTGAGAAGAACAAAGTAGCTCTACAGTATATGGAAAATTCAGATACCTTGATCCATATTTTCCTATTAAAACGCTAATAAGGGTGAAAAACTGGGATAGCACACATTCTTATAAGCCGCCGCATAGCTATCATGATTAATTTTTCACTTTCCAGCAAATGGACAAGGTTTAAAGCTCATAGCATTTCTTTCTAGTAGTCTCACTTTTTCTGCACGTTAAGGCAGTCTCAAAGTATTCGACCCTGGGGATATTCTGAATGAGTTGCTTAAAGGTTTCCTCAGTTTTTGGAATTCACTTTTCCAAAAAAGTAGAACTCTGTGAAGCGGAACAAAATGACTCCGTGCATCTACCTGTCTCATGAGGGGGGAAAGTGGAAAAATAAACCTTGTCATTTCTTCTAGGAATATCATTTTTTTTTATTCAGCAATATTATTATTTTTTAAATCCCATAGTTGAATATAAATATATATATATAATATGAATATATATGTATTGACAAAACTGGATTTCTGTTTTTAAATAAAAATGTACACAAATGTGAATGCTTATGTATTCATGCACAGAGAGATAAAAACCTTTCTAGGTTTATTTACATTGCCTTGTTTTTTATTATTTTGTCATGATATCAAAATGCTTACTTACATTGTCCTTCTTTGTTACTACTTATTATTCTAGACTCTCGTTCTGAGGATGACCCAGCAAACTCTGATGTACAATCTAAGAAACTGAAATATTTTAAAAAATATGAAAACAAAAAAAGTGGATTTTGTTTAGAACACATAGCTCGTGGGGTAGTGTTAAATGTTATGTTTTACTGCAATAAGGTGCTATTCTTTAAAAGTGGGAGGGTGGAATAAGAACATAGAGGGCAGGGATTAACAGCAGACTAGCAGATGAGGGACAGAGAAGGGTAGCAAATATTGGGATCAATCACCTGCCAAACTCGATCATTTTTCCTCTACCAAACCAGATTTTGATTTATCAAAATTGAAGAAATTTTGAACGGTCAGAATCCATTTAGATTTATACTACATAAACTTTGAGGGTTCCAAAACGAAACAAATGAAATCAAATGGTTCCTTTTGAACACTACTTCTGCATTTTAATATTGGTACTGGATTAAGTGCATTACCTGCAGTTTTGTTTTGTTTTTTAAAAGGTTAGCAGCCATACTATTTGCATAGATAACCTTCAGAAGTGATATGTACTCTGTAACAAAATATTTCCTACTTAGGAAAGTTGCTGCTGTTATTTTGATACTGACAAATAGTCTGATGGCTTTTAAGATAATAAATGTATTGCCTCCTACTCTTAAAGTTATTTCAGAACCTGAAAGACCAATGCATAATAGGATTGCAATTAAGAAACATATTAAAGAGCATCACAAAAACTTCATTATTCCTGTTCAAGTGAAATAATCATTAGAACTTTAAAAGTAAATAGAAGCAATTATAACTGACAAGAACAGAAGTAGAGCAACTGTGGAAAAAGAAAGCAAAGGTAGTGTCAATAGTGATAGGCACCTTGGGTGCAATCCCAAGACAACTGGAGCATCACTTGAACACCATCAGTGTTGACAAAATCACCATCAGTCAATTCCAGAAAAAAGCTTTACTCGGAACACCTTACAACCTTTTTAAGATCATCAAACAACATCTGTATTTCCCATATCCTTGGGAAGGACTCAATAGGTGGAAAAAATGCCACATCCAGTATAAGCATCTGGCTGACTATGCGATGAACAACAACAACAACAACAACAACAACAACAACAATAATAATAATAATAATAATAATAATCTGAGCTCTGGTCTGCTTATTATCCCTTCAGCTGCATTTTCCATAGCTGGTCTTTTAATACAGAGGTGCCCAAAAAAGGGACCAGTTACGCGGAGAGAGGTTTTTCCGCGGACCAGAGAGAGCGTGGTTTTGTGTGCTGCCTGCATCCCGCAGATGGGGCTTTGCTTGTTTGTGCGGACCGGTTGCTGGCGTGTCGCGGCCTGGTACTGTTCCACGGACCAGGGGTTGGGAACCCCTGGTTTAATGCATATACTTGAATCCTTTCATCAAATGAAAGTAAGCATTCGCAAACCAACCCCTTTTCCCTATGCTCAGACAGTAACAAAATCCAGTAAGAAAGTGGGGCAGGGGGTAGAGAAGAAAACATCTATGGTTTTGTCTGTAGCAACTGGTCTCTCCTGATATTGGTACTGCAAACAATGTCCTTTTTCCAAGTTTACTCCACTTTCAGACTGACTATAGTACAACAATACTTCAATAAAACAGGTCACAAAATGATTGCAGTATTCTTCACATGTTATGGTAATCATTATAGGTTGGTTGTTTTTTTCCCCCCTAAATTTCAAACTCAGTGTTTCTATATAATCTTGTTAAAAACATATTAACCGTTATATTGAAAAGACTGCCACTGTGTATAGGTTGCTTCTACCGCATAGAGTAGGGCAAAGTGAATTTAGTATCCTCCTATCACACAACAAAGGATGTTGGCTGAGTGAGCATCGAAGGGCATATCAGGAGCATTGCCTCCAATCCTAGTATGCTGAAAATATGAAATCAGAAATGAAAATTCTAGTTGCGTGATTCAGTCCATGTGCATCTGCCAACACCTCACTTCTGTTGCTTTACGATCGCTCAGAGGCAGGTATTTTTCCTTCCCTTCGCAAGTTATTTTAATTTATCCAGAGTAGCCAGAGATATAATAGATAACTGCAGGAATTAATAATGAATGCTTTATTTGGATGCATATATGCTACAAACTCCATTTCCCAAAATTACTAAAAAATAGTAAAAGAATTACTAAAAGAAATGTAAGAAAGCTTCTAGAAATCCCAAGGTTAAGCAGAAAGTTCTTCTTATAAGCAGACAAGTATACCACTATTAAAATCATACCCATTAGAAACATGATAAAATAGAAACACACACTAATGAATGCTATATCTATTTCCCAGCAATTAGAATCCTGGGGAGAAATCTCATTACTATTGTAGTAATCTAATAAAGGGCTTTGATGGAGCAAGACTGAAATATTTCTGGAAATACATTAGGTAAAGTAATTTTTGTAACACTGTCTACTGACCTCCCGTATAGCCTATTGTTGAAATTACTAAGAAAACAGCTCAGGAAATGTTATAATCGAGTTATATGCTGATCAAGCAGATAAACAAGCAGCAGAATCTCTTTTTAATGCAGTGTACCAAGAATCAAAGAAATGAAAGATAGGATATAATCTAACACATGGTAAGGAAACAGATAGCTCTCTCTGTCACACACACAGAGACACCCACACACAGACACAGACATAATCAGATTATTCATTTCCAGTATAAACAGAGTTAAGCAAAGCATTAAAGATAAGAAGTAAAAGTGTTGGAAGGAGGAAGTAAAAAAACACAAACACTCATTGTTTAAACCAACACCATTCATTATTCCTCCTCCCAAACTATCCTTACTTCTATAACATGCATACTGCTAATTCAAAGACTGATAATTTGTTGTTCTTTACTTTAAATATAAATCTTATTTTAAATGTGGTCAAGATTAGTTTATATAAAAATAGATGAGATCAAGAAAAATCTGCCCTATAAAATACTGGGAACTCTATAAAGGCTATTTCTTATTCAGATGGCACATCCGATACCAAACATTTTCCATAGAATCCTATGATCTGGATTGACATGGGGCTAATCTATTAAAGTCTTGAAAAGTACACCTTCAGTCAGAGGTTAGATCTAAGTGACCTTCCTCTGATCCCCTTCAGAACTCTGATTCTTCTTCTTTTCCAAAACTGCCAAGAGCTCAATTTCCCAACAACAGAGTTTGACTTTTATCATTTCAATTTATTTTCTGCTAAACCAAGATTTTTCCTGTATATTTCAACTGGCAACTTATATGACAGGTGAAAAGGTAAACTGACTACCTAGCTAGGTTTTGGTTATGATTGTATTACTAATTGGTGGAGTTGTGTGAAAAGCACTGATTTTTCCCTTGAAAGTTTGTGGGAGCCATTGAGATATTGAACACTCTGTTCAAAGTGAAGCTGAAGACATACAAATTTGGAGAGCACAGAAGTCTAATTGCTGTTGAGGATTTGTATATGCAAAGTTAACTCATGGGTCATCAAGCTTGGTATCTGCCTTTGTGATATCATTTCAACAGTGTTATTTACTATAGCACTTCTGTGCAAGTTGGAAGAAAATGCCATTTAGGCTTGCTACCAAATAAGCATGCATGGAATCAGCCCTAAATTCATGCAGAAAGTCATTCCAAAATAGTATTTTGCATGCTTCCTGAAAATCACTTATAAAATGGAAGCATTGTAGTCCTTGTACAACTGTCTACTTCCTAATGAAACAATTACTAATGAATAGAATGAATTAAAACGTGATCTGGCATTTCAAAGAGTGAAAAGTATCCTTATCCACACAGAGAGATTATGATTTCAGTTTTAGATTTTGACCAAGACCCGGTTGAAGCGAAAGAAAAAAAGTTTCATAAATAGCTGAAATGCTGATTTTGCCTATCCCCCAAACCATTCAAAATGTATGGAAAATAGCAACGGTGGCTGTTTTATGGAATAACTTTCCCAAATGCTCCTGGGGGGAAAACATCCTGCTAAATTCATTGCTTAATGAACACATAAGAATTGTATAGTACAATAAAAGAATTGATCACTATGCTTTACAAAGATAAAATCCCAAATATTTAGGGAGCAGTTTCAGTGTTCAGTGGAAATGTTTACTGGTACAGGGAAATTAAAGTGTCAGCCAAGAAATAGTAAAGCTCATTAACTCAGAGTTTTTTTAAAACCGATATTCAAATTAACTTTATTACAAACTGCATAATAGTAAGACTTGTTGGTTAAATCACTTCCCATTTAACATTCTAGAATGTTATTAAACCATATTATCCATTACTGCAGGTACAAAGAAGTTTTACTGCCTGCTTACTATTTTTATTCATTAAATCCAACCTGAAGGCACACCCACAAGAGAGTCATTCATGAAGCTTATTACATTCCTTTTTCCCCTATTTATTCAGAGTAGTCCATTGCTTCAACGGGGTAGATATCCGAAATACTGTATATTTCTTTTATCACCCCCTCCCCCCAATTTTAAGGAAGGGAATCAAAAAGGTAAGAGTGACCTCTAGTGTTCGAAAAGCTATTAGGACTCAAGAAACAACTCATTCCTTTCCATCAAGACATAAAGAAATTATTTCATTTGTTCCAAATATATATTTCCCTGTGCTTCATGGCATTCGGTGGCTAAAATACAAGCAAGACACTGTTTAAAATATGTCCTATTCTTGAACTGATCCAATTCTTGAAAATTTGCCTTTATGCTCTAATCTGCATAAGTTTGTGAACTGGATTAAAATCTTGCATGACTTCAGTGAACAATTATGTTCTCAGTCACTTCTGCTAAGCACTTTTATTAATACATGGCAATGTTTCTCCTGTGGTGTTATTTTGTCTATGTCATCTTCCAAAGCAACATATCAACAGTACATTATTCTCCAATCCGGCCATTCTGAGGAATGAGAACCCATAAGCTCAATGGGACTTAACTTTCTGACTCAGCATACCGGAGACCATAGTTTAGGAGCACTCCCTGCCCTTAGCTATGTTCAAGGATCGTGATGAGTGTGACTCCATTCCTGGATGGAAATAAATATCTGAAAAGGTATAGCCATGTTCCTCTCGTTTACACTGGCAATCTATACCCACAGATGCTTTATCACAACAATTGACTAGTAATATCTAATGAAACCCATCAAATAGCAATAATGCAAGGAACAGTTCAGGTGAGGATGGGGGATTTTTTTTTCAAGTGAAAATCAGAATAATCCAAGCCATGCATGACACATGGAAGCAGCAAGGAACCCATGAATGACTAGTAGTTTTAAATTTATACCATTGCTTTAAAAAAAAAACCTACACCAAACCATTCCTACATTCTTTAATAATCACGTGTGCTTCAAGTCTCAGAGTGATGCTCCTTCAACACTTAGACATAGTTTAGTCTTCCTCAAACTGGCAGCCTCCAACTAGCTCCAAGCCAGTAAAACATTGACCATGCTGCCCAGGGAAGATGGGAGTTATAACCTAATATGTATGGAAGCCACCATGTTAGGGAAGGGTGTTGTGGTTAACCCTGGCTTGAGGTAACCCATGAGGTTAGACCTGAAGCAGCAGTGCAGATACTGATCCTGTCTAAAAGAGAACAGCCAGAATTACACAGGGCAACTGGAGGAGAGCAGAAGAGACACCGTGACTCCGCGATTACCAAAATAACAAAGGCTTTAATCCATTTGGAAAAGGAGGGGGGAGGGTGTTGAATTAGAAACCCTAAAGGCAGCAAAAGGGGCCATCCTCCCTCTGCAAGGGAAGAGGTGACTGAAGGCATTTCCACGTTACCATCAGCAACACGGAAAACGAAATCTTAAGGCAGAGGGACACAAACCACCAGCAATTCATCCGAGGACCCAGGAGAAACCGCTTCCCTTCCGACCCGAGTACGCGGAGATTGTGGCACCGCGGGGAGGGGGTGGGAGGCAAAAGGATGCTGAGATTTCCGCAACTTCGTGGTTTGTGTGTGTGCGCGTGTGTGTTTTAGAAGGGTGGAAACCCGGTCGGCACCTTCCTTCGTTCTCCGGCACGAAAAGTGTGAAAAAGAGCGAGAGCCGATCGGCAGCGAAGGCTTCAGCTAACTTCACCCGGGACCCCAACCGCCGGATCTCTCGCCCCCTTCCTCGGTTCCAGCCAAAAGCCTGGCCACCTAACCCATAATAGATCTCGCCGGCAAGCGCAGGGGGAGAAAGTCTGGGATACTTACAGACGGAAGCTGCGAAGGCGAGACGCCAGCCGCTGAGCAGCAGCAGCAGCAGCCGCCAAGTCACCGCGCCGAAGAGTTGGGCCCCGGGCTCCATTGCCCCGGGCTGTCCTTGCCTCCTTAATCTCCAATTTTAGACCGCGGCTCCTCCCGTTTCCTTTCCCTGCCTTGGCTCATTTATTCCACCCGACATCCAGAGCCTCTTGGAAAGGCAGAGGCGAGGCGGCGAGAGAAGGGCGCCTCTCTCGCCGAAGCCTCCGCCGAGAGCTCTCCTAAGCGCCAAAGAGCCGGCCGGCCGGCTCGGAAATCCACCTCCCAGCAGCTGCTTTTGGAATTCAGAAAGAGCGGAGCCGGAGAACTCCTTATAGGCGCAAGGAGCCCTTCCCGCTCCCTCCGCCTCCTGCTCAGCCTCCTCCCCGCCTCCCCCGCCCGCGCCGGCGAGAGGGGAGGATCCTTTCTCAGCAGCGCTTGCAACCCAGCCGATCGGCTCCGGAGTTACCGGGGAAGTTGGCCGCTCGGAGCATCTCGTCCTGCGCTCTGGCTCTTTCCCATGAGCCCGCATAAGGGGAAAAGAGAGAGAGAGAGAGGGAGAGAGGGAGAGAGAGAGAGAG